>NC_142808.1:61917346-62000673 GCF_049724085.1 Artemia sp. Qi Xiang Cuo | reverse complement strand
AAGTCTTAAAATTGTGGTAAAGCTTTCTAATTTAGTTAATTATTAAATTAGTAAAAATATATATGACGCAAATATAAAGTTTTCAAAATACCACTTTTTAAGATAAGGATACAAATCGTGGAATGCGTGGGCTTGGAGGGAACTCGCTCAATAACCAATTTCTTGGCTAAATGTATCAATTTACCGAAAGAACGTGGTTAGGTTTTTCATATATATACCCCACTTTTTGGGACTGAAGGCAGACTTTTTGACTTGCCGGGTGAACCTCTGCCCGTTTGTTTTCTCATTAGAAATACCTTGGACTTTGTCTTATAACCGTTAGTGTCTAAGTATCTAATTTATATTTTATTGTTGTTTTATTGAGACTTGTGGGCTACTTGGGACAGCCAGTCCCAGTAGCCAGAATACATCCAATTTTTTTATCTGATAAATGAATAAAAGTATTGTATTTTATACGAACTCTTTACGATCTATTTTTAGCCTCTCGAACATACTCAGTTGGTACACCTCATTAGTTCGGTCATAGCCTAAGGCACACTACCAAAGTTCAATTACCTTCGAGTCAGAGTTTATCTTCGCTATAAAGGGAGAATAGAGTCATCTACGACTACAACCCCCAAACACATTAAATAACACATTATAACCACAGGTGGCGGCTAGAAAAACTGGGTTGAGAAGGCTAGATAAAAATAGTAAGTTAAAATAAAATGGCATTACCAGAGGAAAAAATTATCTCCTTATCAATACAACTTAAAATTGCAAAAATTATGCCAAAGTACACAGAGAATTTAGATACAGATGAGTTTATTAAACAATTAAGAATTTTCGACGAACAAAATAAGTCCTTTAAGTATAAGGTCAAAAAACAATGTACTGAAGTCAGGTTAAAAAGAAGTTTCTTTAATAATTTTGAGGTATCTAGAGAAAAAAAGTCCAAGGACATCGGTAGTCTAAATAAATCTTTTAAAACAAGATTTATTGAGACATGCATCTCCGAGAAACTAAAAACAAAGGTGGTCACATTCGATACCTCAACTAGTATGAGACAAAACTTTTAGATCCGTGTGTTTACAATTAGAGAAAGGCAAAAATGACGAGACAGTACAGAAAGTACAACTAAATACTTTTACCCAAGGGTTACCAAAAGTTATTAGGACTAATATTATCGCGAAAACCTGAAATTTTAGAGCAGGCTATAATACTAGTCGAAACAGAAGTAAAAATTGACGGGATCATGAAAATGTTTGACCAAATGTAAATAAATAGCACAGTAGCCCAACAAAATATAAAATATGAAAGATTACAGAAAAGGGTGAACATTTAAGAGCCGAGTCATGAACCAAACAGGCATGATGGGGGCCAAAGGTTACTGCCTAGAGAGATAGATGATATATTCCATGACCGTGAGAGATAAGCAGCTAATAATTGTAGACAATATGGGCATCCTCCCCCACCAAAGACAGATAGTTGGGGAACCAACAAGGACATATAAAAAATATTCAGAAATAACCAGGAAATAAAAAAAAAAATTAAGATAAACTTTTATTGCTATTATTGTAGCAAACCAAACCAGTATGCAGCTGAGTGCAGGCATAGAGTACGCAAAGAAGGTCAGACGTACAAGACAGGACACCAATTCAGAACGCAGGGGGAGAGATATTTAGGAAGACAGGGAACAAATAATACTTAACAAACACCTAATAACATTCCTGAATTTAAACCCAGAAGGCAAGAAGTTAACTATACCCAGGATTAAATTAGCAGCGCTGAATAAAACTGGAATAATCACAGACATTTTTAGTCAAACAGTGGGCATTTAAACGGAAAATCCAGCCTGTAAGGGTCGACACAGCTATTTCATTACTAAAACCTCAGTATATTTTAGAATGTTGTGATACAAATATGAATAATAATAATAAACCAGTTCTGGGTTGTTTTAAAGTATAGTATTTTCAAAATTTACCTTATTTACTAGATACAGGTGCATCCAAATAATTATTTCGACAAAAAATCTTTAATATATGTCCTCCTTGAGTCAAAAATTGAGTAAGCAAATGCCAAAAAACCCTGAAATCAGCGACAGGGCAAAAGCTGACAATTTTGGGACAATATCCCCTAAAATTTTGTACAGGGGATAAAGAAAAAACAGTAACAGTAATAAGTTGCAAGAAGCAGCCATAGCCTGGATATCTAAGAGTAGATGTCGTCAGAAGATATTGAATTTTATTGGAACCCATATCCAATACAATCACAATAAACCAGGCGAATGAAAATAATAGGCAAATTTGCGTAACAACAAATAAAGAAAGTGAAGATTCGAATTATAACCTAAAAATCAGCGGAAAAGTCACAATAGAAGGGGAACGAAAGCTCAAGTTCTAGCTACACTAAATGAAAAAATTGGAAGGGTTAAAACGATGAATGCCGTGATAGGGGGGTACACCATAAAGGAATACCCAATGATTTTCGTGGAAAATCAAGTTATAAAAATTGAAAATGGTATAACATACTTAAAACTATCAAATCTAAGTAATGATAAAATTAAACTGAACCAGGTAGAACTTGGAACAGTAGAAAAGATTTCAAATTCAGAAATAAAATCTATAGCCAGTCCAGAATTAAGCGTAAACTTCACTTCTAACCACGAACATCTATCCTCATTAAAATCGCAACCACAAGAAGAGTATGCAATGGTGAAAATAGATTTTTCGCAACAATTTGATGTAAAAAATTTACCGGGAAACGTAAGAACCAGGGTAGGAATTATTATTTGGGATTTTAAATGGACTATTGCAAGACAAAAATCAAATTAAGGATTAACTCACTTAATCACGCACAAGATATCAACAGAGGGCCCTTCAATCAAAAAGTCACCGTATAAAACACCTTATCATTTAAAGCCATGGCTAGATAGCCAAATAAAAGAAATGGAAGATCAGGGTATAATTAAAGAAAGCATTAGTGATTGGTGCTTTCCATTAGTGATAGTCAGAAAAAAAGATGGTACCTGGAGATTATGTATAGACTTTAGAGCACTAAACGCCGTAACGGTTAAAGACGAAATGAAGGTACCAAGAATTGATTAAATTTTAGATGCGTTAGCGGGGTCAAAATATTACACTACTTTTAATTTAATTGCAGGATATTGGCAAATTACTTCAGATGCAGAAACCAAGCATAAGGCTAGAGTAATCTTCGACGATGGTAGATCATTCAAATTTCAACTTATGCCATTTGGCCTATCATTTAGTCCAAATTGTTTCAGTAAGCTAATGAATTTGCTGTTACAAGATACCGAACCAGGAAGGGAAAAAGATACTTTGGCTTATTAGGATGATGTAAGTCTATTTAACAAAAACCTGGATGACCATTTGATCGGACTTAAAAAAATACTGGAAAAGTTTGAAAAAGTTGACTTAAAATTAAAACCTGAAAAGTTGAAAATAGTCGTACCAAAATTATTATTTCTTGGACACCTGATAAACCAAGGTACTATTTCACCAAAATCCATAAAAATTTACAGTCTTAGAAAATTTAGAACTTTCTAAAGATATAAAAAGCTGCAGATCAGTTTGTGGACTATCAAGCTATGTCAGAAGATACATTAGAAATTAAGCCACATTACAAGAACCTTTGACAAACCTTTTGGAGAATTCAGGTACATATAAATGTCCAGAGGACGCACAATCCGTTCTTAAAGAACTAAATAGACAACTATAACTAGTACCAGTACTTAAGTTACCAGATGCGTCACAAAACTTGTGTTTGAGAACAGATGCTTCAAGGTACGGTATGGTGGTCATATTATTAAATATTAATCACGAGAGAGGAAAATCAATAGTTCAATACGCCAGTAGGCCACTGACGGAAGCAAAAAAAAATGCTTGACAGTTGAAAGGGAGTGTTTCGCAGTTATAGTATTTACAGAACATTTTTGCCAATTTTTACTTGGAAAAAAAAGTATATTAAGAGTAGAACAAAAATCATTAGTTTGGCTATAAATAATGCAAAGTACCTCTGCCCGGCTGAAACGGTGTACACTGCATCTGCAATCATACTCATATACTCAAAAATATATAAAGGTTTGTACAAATATTTTACCAGACTATTTGTCATGAAATCCCGATACTAATAAAGATAGAATAGTCACCATCCAAAACAAACTAGACGGGGCAGAAATGCCTTCTAATTAGAATATTTCAAAGCATCAAGATTAAGAAGATTTTTGTTTAGCACTAAAACCTTTATTATCAGAAGGAACGGAATTGCCAGAGCACTATAAACACTGTTTAAGGGACCAGGATAATTTTGATCTGGCCGAAAGTAAGAAACTTCTAGTAAAATACAATAGGTCATAGCACGAACATAGAAGAAAAGACTTAAAAATTTTTCCATTTATCCCAAAATATCTTGAAGGAGATGTTTTACATATTGCCTATGCACCACTCGGCGGTCGAATGGGAGAACAAAAACCATATGGAGACAAAAAAAGACTTTCTGTTTTCGAAAAATGTACTCAAAAGTATAAACTTCAATACAAGGCTGCCAAGAGTATGCAAAACAAAAATCGCCACCAAAGATCTCTAGGGCAGTATTAAGTCAATACCCCACCCCTTTAGGGGTAGGAGAAATAATGTCAATAGACGTGTGGGGATCAGGGGGAAGTTTACCAGTTACCAGGAAAGGAAACAGGTGTATACTCATTATAGTCGGCCATTTTAACTCATATTGTTACGCTTTTCCAATTCAAGCTGAAAGGACAAAAACCATTGTAACCTATTTTGTCAATTGTATAGTTTTGAAAGACGTGATATTTCCTAGATTTTTACTTAGAAAGAATTGGCCATGAGTTAGAGCCAAGTTATTAGACGAAATAGCAGAATATCTGGGAGATAAACGATGGTTTACCTCGTCTTACCTTGCAGTCGCCAATGGAAAAGTTGAATGTAAGTATAGAGAATTAGCTTATATGCTGGGAATACATACAAGAGAGAAAAAGAAACTAGGGAAGAGTATTTACCATTTGTGGCCTTTCGAATAAATACCGATTTTTCAAGTATATTTAAATAATCGCCATTTTTTTTGTAACACATGAAAGCTCTCCTAATTTTTTTAAATAAAATAAAAAATAATAGAATTTATTACAACTTCCACCACAATAAACAAAAATGGTAAGGCGAATGAAAAAAACCTACGGAACAACCTAAAGGCAATCTGTAAGATGTAAAAACAGAAAAAAAATAAAAATATTACAGAACAAGCAAAAATATAAATACTTACTGTCTAGGAGATTTGGTTTATGTTCACAAAACAAGTCTAGAAGTAATAAAAAAGTTAAAACCAAAATGGGACGGAACTTATAGGATTACAAAAATCCTACAAAATAACTTAACGTATGTTCTAAAACATCAGCATAAGTAAAAAGCAGAAGTAATACACCATGATAGAATCAAAAACGGATATTTTTCAAAATCGTTGAAAACAGAGCCTATACTTTCACAAGAAGACATAGAAAAAACAATATCAACAGTATATATATGAAGAGCATATGAATTTTTTGACCTTTTTAACGACCACAACAGTTGGGAGAAGTGGAAGGAATACTTAGCCCAAACTTGGCTACAAATTTTCCACAACAAACAAGAAAAAAAAAGTTCAATATACATCGGATACGAGTGATGAAAGTGACATAGAAGAACCTCAAACACAACCAACTGGTTTAAGAAATAATAAACCAGAGGTGGAATCCAAAGAGGAAGGAAAATTGGAAGAAACCAAAGAATTATCTGATTTTCATGCACTAGATTCACCTAGAGTCGTAGCGAAAAAAAAATTCTTAGAACAAACGCCATTTACCAGACGCGAGCTAACATACTGTGACACAGAAAATTCTTCGACAGAAAATGATATAGCTAAACCTGAGTCACCGTCAAGATAACCTTCTTTTAGCGAAAAAATTGAAAGAACAGAGAGAAAACCAAAGTGCCAGGAAAAAGTTCCTTAGTCAACAGCACAAGTGACAATAACACTCATGAAGAAGGCTAAACAGCAAGGAAAACAACGATTAAAGAGATTTTACAAGGCAACAAAACAACATTCGGACTCTGAGCCTTGTAAAGCTAACTTTAGAAACCACGGAAAAGATTACAATTATTAAAAAGAAGAAAGAAAAACATTTGGAGTCCAAAAATTGGACCAGGAAACTCATTAATTCAGAACAATCAGAGCCTAGATAAGATTAATATTTGAATAAAACAATAATAACAAAAAAAAAATATTAAACAGAAATTAAACGAGCACGAAAGCAACTAAATAAAGATAAATATTTTCTTTTTAATCGGTATATAGATAACATCAAGTTTCCTTACAATACATATCGCCAGTAAAAATTAGGAACGTCACATTCCAAAGTCCAATTATTATTTCAGATCGGAAGTGACGTCGTAGGTTCCTGCAACACATGTTTCAAATATGAGACAAGACTTTGCGAGCGGTGAAATTAACAGAACGAACTAGGGTTCATTTCATAGAAAAAGGAAAACAGGTCAGGCCATGAAACTTTTAAATAGATTTAGTAAATCTAATTAACTTATACATATTTAGAATCAGCATTAAAATTTGATTCTTTTGATATGCATATTGAAAAAAAATTATATTTTTTTAGGGGGTAAAATTTAAAAAAAAAACGAAGGAGGATGGTTTACTGAAATAGGGTTATTGGAAGCTAGCAAATTTCGAGTGAGATCAATCACTGCTGGTCTCTCGTTGTTAAGTACATGCAATGCATTTACTGACCTTTGACTCTCTGAAGTGACATTTTCAGTCGAATTTGAAAAAAAATTGTTTTTGAAGTATTTAAAATAATTATAATAGGAAAAACAGCAAGATTTTACATTAAGTGCGCGCTATATGTACAAGCTAGCTGTAATCTTGTTATAAATAGTAGAATATATAATAAATTAAACACTTACCAATAAGGACGGCATATATAAATAAGAAGCCTTAGATAAAATTAGTCACAATTTTTAAAAAAAGTCAACACCGTGTAAAACAACAGTTTCTCGGGTATAATTAATTTCACATATTAAATAAATTCACAACAAACCATTGACAGAAATCACAGGGTGACGACATTGCAGGTGAAAAACACCAATGACAGAACTGCATTTGAAAACAAAAAATGCTAAGATCCCGGTCATTGGGGGGAATCAACCAAGATAACCAAATATAGATCAAAAAAAAAAAAAAAGTCAAACTTTGGAGGAGGTTTGGGCCGAATGTTTGTGTGAAATACGTCGTGCTAAAATGAATAGCACCACCGTGTTTCATACAGGCACTAAACTCATACACTTGTAGAACAGAGTAATATCCAAAATATCACAAAAGGGACAAAATACACTCAATGACTGTATAAAACAAAAGCGCAAATTAAACTGAGGAAAATTCCAGACACGAATTATATATTCAAAAAAAAATTCTAGGGAAGCCACAAAAAGATAAACCCTATCTCTGAGCAACTTTGGATCGACATAGGTACAACTTTTTGGTAAAATACCGCAGGCATGGAATATAGGTCTGCTACCAAAAACCACAAAAATTTGTGGGAATCATGATATGATAAACGTACATTTTTATTAATAAAGAAAATTTAGCAAAAGCAAGGCCAAACTTACTTAAAAATGTTAAAAAAAAAATTAGCTGAAAAACTTCAGTACTTTTCTAACACAAAAACTTTAGAAGAAAAAAAAATTGAATAATTTCAAAAAATACAGGTTGCAAAAATTAGACAAAATTTTGTCTAATTTTCAAATGCTCAAAGTAGTCAAGAAAAGAAATTTGGCTCTCATATGTGGAAGTCGTTTTCAGAAAAATGACTAGCATGACATAAATTAAAAGTAAGTCACATAAAAGCCTTAAGAAATTGACGTTAAAACCTAAGAATTTTACTTAGGTTTAAAACCACTAAAAGTGGGGAAGTTAAAGTGAAAATAGTCATTGTCACTTGTATGTCAAAAACAAAATTACTGTGTGCCATGAAGGCCAGGTATTTTTGGCAGAAGGGCCACTGTTTCTAAAAAACGAATAACCCAAGAAAAGACAATTGTTGCCACAAATTATTACAACTAATTATTTTGTGGGCAGATTCATAAAAGTCTTTTCAATAGTAGCTGATAACAAGACAGCTTAGAAACGTTATATGAACTACCAGATGGCAGCCCTGATAAGCAAACCTTTAGAGTAAGGGTCCATATAAGTTGGTAGTGCCAAAGAATGTAAAAAGGCGAATGGCTGAATTCTGAGCTTATCAAATGTAAGCTGTAAGCTAAGCCTTGTCCCAAAAGGACATTAAAACTGGGAAAAAAGAGATGACAGTCGAATACTCTATTAAACTGTCTCAATGACCGGAAATTCAAAAAAAATAAAAATGCTCAAGTTTTGGTATAAACGAACTGACATAGAGTAAACTGAACAAATGTTATTGACGAAATATACGGTTATGAATGTATTTTGCAAACCTTTAATAAATATGTAATTTGCATCGTATAAAATTACAAATGTATATATTTTAATAACAGTCGTATTGTAAGAACTGTTGCTAAGCCTTTAAATAGCAGCCAATCACATTTCTGGGTCATAGCGTATAAGTCTATTTGTTAGAGTTGGAAAAAAATTGTGTAAATATTTCAATTATAGCTTAAGACTTATCAGATTAAAAATCTTTCTGGATAGATTAAAAATGTGTATAAAGAATAATCATTGCAGTGTTTAAATAAATTTTAAGATTACATAGTTATTGTCATTTTTTAAACAATTTAATTATGCATCAACATAACTTATGTCAGTATAAACAATATATAAATATATTAAATTGGTATTTTGAGTATTCTGTTTTAGAAAAATATAGTTATACCAATTTTTAATTTGCTTTGCGAAAAAACGACGTTTAAAATAAAAAAAGAAAAAAAAAGAATACTTGATGCTTTAAAGTATAATTGCTAATTAACATAATTATGTAATTTATTACAAACTGCTTAGTCGTCTATGTGCTATTTTAATTTAATTTACATTTTAAATGGAGATTTAAATTTATATGCAAAAGTTTGACCTCAAGTCAAAGTATTAATAGTTTATAAGTAATCCGTTATAAGTAAAATAATCAGTTTAGTATTTAATCAAGGAATATAATGTTTCAATTTAAGTAGGATATTATATTTTGGAGTGTAAAAAAAAGGGAAAAAGTAATTAAAGTAATTAACTTTCGAATGTATTGATATATACGAAAATATGAGTGTTTAATATGGTATTTTAAGTGTTTAATAATTAATGCTAATTTTAATATGTAAAGAATATAAATACAATTAAAATAAACCAGAAACAAAATGTTTCTATTTTAGCGGCACATTGTGTTTAGAAAACGAGTAAGAAAATAATTAGCCTCTTACTTAACAAAAAAAAAAAATTATTTGTATACATTAGTGTGTGATTTTTTTCCTTATGTATACAAATGTTAATGCTTTGTTTTTTATGCTGACATCAATTTTTTTCTTTAGATCACAGACCTAGTTTTTTTTTACAACCACTTTTTTGTTAATCTTAGCAGATACCAACCAAATTTGTATGCAACTTCAATCAAATTGGGCTTATGTTTGATACTAAATTAAACCAATTTCTGGTGCATTGCAAGATCTGGTAGTTAGTATCTCCCAAGATAATCTTTCTATCCAGTGCCGATATGTTTGCCTTGTCTAAAATCAACGTCAACAGAATCCAATAAAAAGTGAGAATTTACTGCCAATTTATTGACTGACAAGTGAATTTAAATCCGTAATTTTCAATGCTTAAGATGTATAAGCAAATGGCTTATAGCCTAACATTCATTAAGTTAAGGTAAAATGTGAAGAAAATATAAAGTGTTGTGTTTAAAGAAATATGTGGTTACAAAACAAATTGTTATATATTGACTAACCAAGGCATTGCTAAAACAAAAAAAAATAAAAACAAATAAACGGTATATCAACCACATCACACAGATAAATTAAACTATTAATGGGAATTAAATTTAAACTCAAAAAATTATTAAAACTTTTCTAATATACATCTAATTTAAGCAAAACCACTAATATATGTTTAAGCCCCTTGGGGTCAAATTAAACAGAAGATGCCTATGAAGAGGGTAGAAGAGTAATTGCCAGTCCCTGAGACAGAGAAAAAGAGAAACAAGGAGAAATTTCAAATTCAAATCCTTCGACAGAAAAGACCGGCCTATATTGGACCAGAAACATGACCCTAAGGAAACCCATTGAGGGTATATGCACATAATGACCCAAAGATGGCAGCATAAAAGCTTCAGACGAAATTAAGTTGTTTTAAAAGTAAAATATTGAGAATTGGGACAATTATTCTTTAAATGGGTAGTATTGTGGTAAAGCTTTCTCATTTAGTTAATTATTAATTTAGTAAAAATATATATGATGCAAATATAAAGTTTGGAAATACCACTTTTTTATTAAGATAAGAAACATATCCTGCTAAGCTCTGTTTAACGGGAAATTAAGAAATTACCACTTCCTAGCATTTACGTGGGAAGGTGTGGTTGATAAAAATGTATAAAAGATACATTTTATCGGAAGGAAAAAACTCTAACTAACTATATGCCGGACTGACCTGTGGTCCGTTGTTTTAGCAATACTTTGGGACCTTGCTTTATAATCGTAAGTGTCTAATTTATATTTTATTGTTGTTTTATTGTGACTTGTGGGCTACTTGGACAGCCAGTCCCAGTAGCCAGAATATATCCGATTTTATTATATGATAAATGAATAAAAGTGTTGTATTTTAGACGAACTCTCTACGATCTATTTTTAGCCTCTCGAACATACTCAGTCGGTACGCCTCATCAGTTCGGTCATAGCCTAAGGCACGCTACCAAAGTTCAATTACCTTAGGGCCAGAGTTTATCTCCCCTATAAAGGGAGAATAAAGGCATCTAAGACTACAACCCCCAAATACCACAAAGAAAGCTTCACAACATTAATGCTAATGCCCAATATGACATCTCAGCTGTATCCCAAGACCGACTGAGGGTAGTATATTCAAACTTTTGGGGCTACTTCTGCTCTTAAAGTTTAACCAAATCAAAATAGCGTACGTGTATCTAAGCTATTAAAGAAGGTAAACAGATTTTTTCGAATGGTATTTTTAAAATGAACCATTAAACAGCTCTCTGTTATGACGATTATCTACCTGCAATTACGGCGTCATTCATCAATCTTGAACATGAAAATGCAGTTTTTTCGTAAAAAAAATTATTTTGTATTAAAAATTGTGTTTAATAGTTACTAAAAGTTTCTAAATACTGCATTTTTTTAAATCAGTCATTAAACAGCTCTCTATTCCAGTGCCCCGCTAGCTGTGGGGAAAAAACGGAAGGAACAATACAAACCTGCTGTCGTTGCGGAATATCGTAGTTCAAGCAACTTTTCTTGCTCTTCAAGCCGGCATATTTTCTTTGTTATTCAAGCCAAGGGACAGTTAGTTTCCTACATAGGGTAATTGGACAAGGCGGCTCTAATATTTTACTTTGTTTTTTGATCTGTTTCTAGTTTTAGGACCTATGGACTATTTCATTTTTTACTATGGGGCATGATCGTCTCTTACTAGGTTGCTACTGCTTCAACCCAAATTGACAGGAATGAGCTGCTGCAGATGACATTAGCATAGCATAAACAAGCTTTAGGGTGGCCGAAGGTGAATGTCGTATACACTTGGCTTTTTACAGCCAGATTCACCCCAAATTCTGCAGTAAAAACTTGAATCCTTCCTCTGTTTTACCCAACCCCCATGCCTAACAGGATGCTCATTCTTATAATCGAACCACGCTCTTTTCTAATAGCCCCGGGTATCGCGCTGTTCATTTGCTTGTAATTTTGAATGTATTTTGACTCCGAGTCAAATATTTGCCGTCTTAATACTAAACTAATAATATACGTGTTTTGTTGAAATAATATTTATGATTTATTATTAAATTGATTTGTTTGTGGGTTCGCTGAATTATATTAATAAATAGCATTAATATCAGCGGGTCACATAAAGCTGAAACAAAAATCATAGGCAGCACTACAGTGCTGTCTAAGT
This sequence comes from Artemia sp. Qi Xiang Cuo, assembly GCF_049724085.1. NCBI lineage: Eukaryota > Metazoa > Arthropoda > Branchiopoda > Anostraca > Artemiidae > Artemia > Artemia sp. Qi Xiang Cuo. The sequence goes on along the minus strand of NC_142808.1, from coordinate 61,988,538 downwards.
AAAGATATGGGATAAGTCAAAGTATTACCTCAGATTGTGTCATATTCCCCGCATTTAAATAGTGACCGTGTTTTTAGTTTGATAGTATTTTAAAAACAAAGTTAGAATTATTTACTCTACATTCTGCATTGTTTGACAAACAATATCCAGAAAACTTAAATAATCACCTAAATAATCCCCATCATTGCGGCAGAAACAGTAAATTAAATAAAATTATGAGGGATGCCAATTGGAGGGAAAATTCACTCCTAGAGTTTGAAAATTACCATCCCGTTTGTATCTTCGTTTAAGAAAACGCATTCTATAAAAATTACACAAAAGTTTTTCTTGTGTAATTTAGGGTATGGTGGTTACGTTTCTAGTAGCGGTTACAATGAATATAATTTGTATGTCTATAACTCTCTTCACAAGCAGAGCACCGTCTCCTAGTGCTGCATGATAAAATTGACAACAATAAAAAAAGAGAATAGGTTGGTACCGCTTATATGTGCACGTAAAATTTTCTAAATTTTTGAAAAATACACATATTTTGTTTAAATTCACTTTATTCTGTTCTCAGCAGACATTTCGTACAGCTTGCTAATGCAAAAATTAATGTCCCACAAGTAGCGCCGGCATTGTGTGAAATGCGACTAATTCTAGTCATTATTCTTAGCACATTTATGTCAGTTCTTTTTTTGAAGTTGATTAAAGAAATATTTAGAAAAGTGAAAATAGCGAGAAGTCAGTAAGGTATTGTACATAGAGGCAGTTAAATTTTTATGCATTAGTAACTGAATCAAAAAAAAGGAATAGGGCCGTTATCAATGCTTATTATGCATTTCAATGACAAATAGGAGAATCGGACTTTCAATTAAATACTTAAAATAAAAATTAATACGACTAAATGATTCCTCGAGCGAATACACCTCTACCATATTCCATAACCAAATTACAGCATATTTGACTTATCTAGTTATTATGAGTTATAGTGAGAATATCATTATAAAAAGTACTAAGTCTTATTTTCTGTTTCAACTGACTTCTGTTTCATTCAGGAAATTATATTCACTGTATATCTCCCTTCTTATTCTTCAGTGATTCAATTTCTGTCCTATTTAAGGATGTAGAGGGTGTATTCATTTCCACTTTTGAAAGTTTTAAAAGACGAAAATATAATCCTGAACTGATAGATTTTAGGAAGTACAAGCACCTTAAAAATCACGGAAAAAAATTGGCCTGAGCAAACTTGGCGAAACAGGAAGCATAGAACATTTTTTAATTTTACCATTAACTAGGCTCACAATTTTACTTGATGATAAGGTTTCAAAGGCAGTATATTTGAAAAAATATTAATGTGGAACAAATTATGAAGTGTAATGGACCGCTATTTTTAGTTTTTTCTTATGTTAAAAATGAGCAATTATTAAAAAAAAATATCAACTCAAAATAAAGAGCAAATTTGACACTTAAACGAGCAACAGTTTTGAAGCTACTTAATAGATTATAGCTTTTTTCAAATTATTGGGTGAGGGCAACTGCTCCCTTTGCCTCCCCCCTTCAACGACACCCTTGACTTAGCCCAAACTAATTCTTTCTCATTACCTGTTAAGTCAAATTCGTCATCTTCTTCATGGATAAATGGATTCTGTATACTCACATATTTTGTAAAACCAAGATCTTCAAAACAATTCAAAAAATGAAATAACAAACCATCCAAGTGTTCAACAAATGGACCTATGTTTGCTTCTATTGTATCCTGAACTCATGAATTTGAAAGTGGAAACATGCCATTGTTATTTATTCCAAGTTTACCCTACATAGCTTCATTTTCTTATGAATGCTTGCCCATTTTTTTTGTTTTTTTTTTGAACCAATTGATGTATTTGAAGCCCTTACATTTATCTAGTCAAAAAACTTAATTTCCATAGCATATCCACCAAACAGGTCAGTTTTATAATAAACATTCGCATTCATAAATATCTTTTTTTCCATATTTTGATTTTCTTTGATAAAAATTGCAATTTCCACTTTTAGTTCATATGTTCGCTGAATCACTTTGAGACAAGATGGCCAGCGTTCTTCACAATAGTCATAGCCAGGGCAATAGCGGTGCCAAAGTAAAGAATGATGTTGGCACAGTGTGTTATTTATTTATTTTAGACCAGAGCAGTTCATATCGACGGAGTTGTCGTAAAAACTTCAAAAGGTACCCATTCAATAAATGAGATTGAGAAGGCTAGAAAGGCTAGAATTGAGAACCCTTCTCAAGAAATTGAGAAGGCTAGTGCCCTTTTTAATAGTCAAAAGTGATTGGAGTGCAATCAACCCCCTCCCATGCCCATAATTTCCCCAAACAAATCTAGTCAAAATTTTGAGATAGCAATTTTGTTCAATGTAGTTTAAAAGTCCACTAATTATGTCTTTGAGGATGACAACCCCTCCATAAACTTTAGGTAAAGGGTTGTAAGCTATCCCCTGGGGAAAGGTAAGGTTTTTATACAAAGGGAGGTCATAAAAACTTCGAAAAGGGCTCTTTCAATTGGTAATCAGAAGTTCTAGCTCCTTTTTTAAGAGTCAAAGTGATTGGAGGCCAGATATACCCTCCCCCCTCACACACACACACACACCTTGAATTTTCCCGAAATGCATCCTATTGAAATATTGAGATAGCCATTTTGTTCAACGTAGTTGAAAGGTCCGGATATTATATCTTTTAGGTTGACAACCTCCCCCCCCCCCCAGCCCTCAGGTCAAGGCGTGTAAAATAGTTATACCTTGAATTACTAGACCTGACAAGACTGACACGATCAAGATAGCTGCAAATCAAATTAGTTGTTGCTGTCTGATGTGTGGTGAATTTTAAAAAATGCTTCCTCTATGTTAAATAATTTTTTTCTAATACAGTTCATTCGTGGGCATCTATTGATTTGCAAAGAAGTTTTAATTCAAAGTTAGTTTTCTATAATGTTCTTAAAAATCAAATGAAATGAAAAGGAAAAATTTTTACCAAAAAGTGTCATATTCGGCATTCCATCTAGAGCCAAACGAAAAGCCCGTTGTACTCAAATTGAGTGGAAAAGGACTTTAAAAAGCATTAAAAGATATTGGAAGTTTTTGGAAGGGTTCAAATGTGAATGCTCTGAAAAGATTGTGATGGATAAGGAGCGTGCGAAGTCGCGTTAATCTCCGGTGGATTGGTACGGTGGTAAGTTTTTAGCAGTAGATGTAGTTAAAAAGTAAAATCATGATGATAGTGATCAATGTAGTTAATCCAAGATCGATTTTTCTATGTCTTGTTTATTGATTAGTATCGTGATTTTTATTTTCTGTTGATGAATTGACAAATGAAAAAAAACTGATATAAACACATTTCATCCTCAATAAAGAGGAATGATGCTATCCTTTTAAATAAAACTTTACAATAAAAGACTACACCCTTATTATTGGTCAATCTTGTTTCTAGGAAATAATTAGAATTGTAAATTTTGTTATGTAACTCTTTCAAAATTAAACATACTTTTCGAAACACAAATCTTTTTCAGAAAATGCAAATGACACTGCAAATTTTTGAAGATTTAAAGGGCCGATAGCCTTAGTCTGGATTACGGCAATTTTGTGTTCATCCCACTTATAATTTTGTTAGTAATTTTAATATCGCATCACCTTAGGTTTCATCTATATATTCATAGTAGACTTTATTCTTCTTAAGTCTGACTTCAATAAGGTTGAAAAATTTTGTAGAAGTCCAGTTTCTCTCATGGGGAAACTTTTTCACAGTCTGTGTGGACAAGCCCTAAAATTAGTGTGTTATACGTAGATAGCGTTCATTAGTTGTAAAATACAAAAGTTTTATGTGAGGTAGGATTCTTCTTCTTCTATTTAACAGCAGGCGGGCTTTTCAGTAAAACTATTTAGCCCTTTTCCTTTTGCTTCACTCTGTGAGGATTCAAACTTTGTTGAAATGACAATCATTTTGTTTCTAGTGGACACATCGGGGTCCATGAATCAAGGATGCTACTCTGGAGGAAGGTTGAGATTATTAGATGTTGCAAAAAACTATGTTGAGGCATATATTAAGGTAATTCTTTATTATTGTAGATCTAACTGTTTACGGTAAATATCTACCAAATCATATTATTGACTTCCGCATAAAGTGAAGATACCACTCGATGCCTTTTTGGTAAAATTCTACTTTAGTTACTTTTGGCTATCTTGGAGAGGGGTTGGGTTAGGAAAATGAAACTTTCAGGGATGGATGTACATGCTAAGGTTTGTCCCAGGAAGGTACTTTGAAGTACCTACCTCCACTCATCCCCCCCTCTATATAATGGTAAATTACTGCACATTACTAGTTGTTTTTAACTCATATTTCATCCTATATTACTATCATAAATATAAATCACTGCTTACCTTACACAACTTCTGCTTTTAACCTTGTTCATTAAAATATATTCCAAAATCCTATTTAAATCCTAAGCCATTTACTTTTAAACCCATGCCAACTTTCTTTATGGTATATGAAACCAGGTTTGTTGTGATGTCACACTTTCCTTATCAGAAACCCTTACCCTTAAGGGTAGCAGGCACACGCCAAACAACTCTGTTGATAAGACCATTTAAACTGTATTAATTAGGGAAAGGATTTGAAAACATCAGAATCAACTTCAGAGGACACGTTATATCACCGGAAGATGTTTTTGAAATCCCCCTTCCCCCCAAACTAAAAATTTTCCAAAATTCTACTTTAGAAGCTTTTTAAATGTTTTTAAAGCACTACTAGATAGAGCACTACAAATATCAGAATCAACTTCAGAGGACAAATTTTGTTACGGGAAGTTGTTTCTGGAATCCCCCCCCCAAATTCAAAATTTTCCAAAATTATACTTTAGAAGCTTTTTAAATATTTCTAAATCATTAATAGATAGATTGTTAAAAACATCAGAATCTACTTCAGAGGACACTTTATATCACGGGAAGAGGTTTTTAAAATCCCCCTTCCACCCAAACTCAAAATTTTCCAAACTTCTAGTTTATAAGCTTTTTAAATATTTCTAAAGCACTAATAGATAGAGCACTACACATATCAGAATCAACTTCAGAGGACAAATTATGTTATGGGAAGAGGTTTTTTGAATCCCCCTTCCCCCCAAACTCAAAATTTTCAAAAATTCTCCTTTAGAAGCTTTTTAAACATTTCTAAAGCACAAATAGATAGAGTGCTAAAAAAATTAGAATCGACTTTAGAATACACGTTATATCACGGGAAGAGGTTTTTAAAATCCCCTTCCCCCCAAACTCAAAAATTTCCAAAATTTTACTTTAGAAGCTTTTTAAATATTTCTAAAGCACTAATAGATAGAGCGCTACAAGTTTCAGAATCAACTTCAGAGGACACATTATATCACGGGAAGAGGGTTTTAAAATCCCCCTTCCCGTGATATAACATGTCCTCTGAAGTCGATTCTGAAACTTGTAGCGCTCTATCTATTAGTGCTTTAGAAATATTTAAAAAAGCTTCTAAAGTAAAATTTTGGAAATTTTTGAGTTTGGGGGGAAGGGGATTCCAAAAACATCTTCCTGTAACATAATTTGTCCTCTGAAGTTGATTTTGATATTTGTAGTGCTCTATCTATTAGTGCTTTAGAAACATTTAAAAAGCTTCTAAAGTAGAATTTTGGAAAATTTTTAGTTTGGGGGGAAGGGGATTTCAAAAACATCTTCCCATGATATAACGTGTCCTCTGAAGTCGATTCTGATGTTTTCAAATCCTTTCCCTAATTAATACAGTTTAAATGGTCTTATCAACAGAGTTGTTTGGTATGTGCCTGCTACCCTTAAGGGTAAGGGTTTCTGATAAGGAAAGTGTGACATCACAACAAACCTGGTTTCATATACCATAAAGAAAGTCGGCATGGATTGAAAATTAAATGGCTTAGGATTTAAATAGGATTTTGGAATATATTTTAATGAACAAGGTTAAAAGCAGAAGTTGTGTAAGGTAAGCAGTGATTTATATTTATGATAGTAATATAGGATGAAATATGAGTTAAAAACAACTAGTAATGTGCAGTAATTTACCATTATATCGAGGGGGGGGAATGAGGGGAGGTAGGTACTTCAAAGTACCTTCCCGGGACAAACCTTAGCATGTACATCCATCCCTGAAAGTTTCATTTTCCTAACCCAACCCCTTTCCAAGATAGCCAAAAGTAACTAAAGTAGAATTTTACCGCCTTTTTTTATGCTGATTGCAAATATAACAATCATTTCTATCAGAAATGAATTTCAGCCACCCCCCCCCCATATATGTGCCAATTTAGGGTATATATTTGGTAAAGTTCTACCAAATCATATTATTGAGTTAGGACAAAAGTGAATACACCATTCGATGACTTTTTTTATGCTGATTACAAATATAATAATCATTTCTATCAGAAATGAATTTCAGTCTCCCCACCCCTATAGGCTATATGCCAATTCAGGGTTAGGTTAGGTATATATAGGGGGGGGTTGCTGAAATTCATTTCTGATAGAAATGATTATTATATTTGTAATCAGCATAAAAAAAAGGCATAGAATGGTGTATTCACTTTATTCCTAACTCAATAATATGATTTGGTATAACTTTACCATATATTTCTACATGAGGGGTGGGGGTGGGGTGTTTGGTAAAGTTTAAACTTACCTCCCATTTACATCAGAAACAAAATTTGGTAAATTTCTACCAAATCATATTATTGAGTTAGGAATAAAGTGAATATGCTGATTACCAATATAATAATCATTTCTATTGGAAATGAATTTCAGCCCCCCCCCCCCACCTTATATATGCCAATTCAGGGTATATATTTCTACATTAGGGGGGTTTACTATATTCATAATCAGCATAAAAAAAGGCATCAAGTGGTATATTCACTTTATGCATAAGTCAATAATATGATTTGGTATATATTTACCCTGTTTCCTAGGCCAATAGAATTGGCTAGGTCTGGAGGTGAACAATTACTTTTTGGACATACTTTTCTGGTGTTCTAACAAAATCTGTCAAGTCTGGTGATATGATTTTGGGTAAAATTCTACTTTAGCTACTTTTGGCTATCTTTGAAAGGGGTCAGGTTAGGAAAATGAAACTTTCACAGATGGTCTACAGGCTAAAGTATGTCCTCAGAAGGTATTTTGAAGTACCTATGTCCAATTCTTCTCCCTCTTGAGGGTCCTGACCTTGATGACCTTTAAAAATCTGTTTGTTATAAAGTGAAACCTTGCAAAATAGATCTTCTGCTTAAATGAAGTACAACAAAATTGTTTTTGGCTTCACAACTTTGCTGAATTGCAGTTTATAAGGTTTTAAAGATATGCAAATATATTTCCTAAATTTTGAAGAAAAAAACAGGTACATTTTTACCAAATCATATTATTGACTTACAAATAAAGTGAATATACCACTCAATGCCTTTTTTTTATGCTCTTTACAAATATAATATTCATTTTTGTTGGAAATTAATTTTAGCCTCCACCCCTATATATAACAATTCAGGGTTTATATTTGCACATTAGGGGGGGTGGGGTAAAATTTACCCCTGTGCAAATATATACCCTGAATTGGTATAAATAGGGGTGGGGGTAAAATTCATTTCTGACAAAAATGATTATTATATTTGAAAAGAACATAAAAAAGGCACTGAGTGGTATGTTTACTTCATTCATAAGTCAATAATATGATTTGCTAAAAATTTACCAAAAAACATTGATATGACTTAAAATTCTGCTCAAACTGCATTTTCAGATCAAAACTCAGAGAAAAAAGAAACTGGTAACTGAAATTTAAGGTAAATTGTTATTTTGTCAAAATGTCAGTAGGTATAGCACTCTGAAAAAATCCCCTCAGACTGGAAGAAGGGCCTACTTGTACCAATCTACAAGAGGAAGGGGTCAAAAATGAATGATAAGGATGCAAGTGGTGTTTTCCTTCCTCACCTGAAAATTGCAATGGGCGAGAGACTATTTAATAATTTATCTATAATGTCTGCTGAGTTAAATGCCATAATCATGGCATTAGAACACCTTAAGCAAAACCAATCTTTGATTGAAAATTTGAATAATATTATCATCTATTCCGACTCTTTATCAAGACTTGAGTTGCTGGCCTCAGCTCCTCAATATAAGTTGGACATTGACACTTATCATTGTCACAGTATTATTGATAATCTTGCTTCAAGTGGCATAAAAACTTACTTTCAGTACATTCCTAGCCACTCTGGCATAAGTTGTAATCATCAGGATGATGAAATAGCAAAAAATGCTATAAAAATTGACCAGCCAAGTGGGAGACCAATCCCAATTAGAGATATTTACCGATGGAGGCTATCAGATATTAATTTTAATAAGATTAATCCTATCCTTTCCCTCTTTCCCAATAAGTATCTTTCTAAAATTTATCATAGAATTCGTTCTGGAACAAATGGACTAAATTTCCTTGCATTCTCATATAAGCTTTCTAATTCAAGTGGTTCAATTCCCCTGTCCCCTCTTTGCAGGCATTTTAATATGAATAATGAAACAATTGACCATTACCTATTTAAATGTAATATGCTGACGTCTGCACAAGATACCTTGCTTTCTAAACTGTTAAATTACTTTAAACACCACAAAATCCCACTATCACCCAAGAGCCTAGCCAACTATACCTGCACACAGAGCATAGAAATCGATATCTATCATCTTATATTTGAACTCCTAGAGTCGAAAGATATCTGAATATATGAAATACTAATAAATATGAGGCAATCAAGCCAGTAGCTCTGTAGCCCACAGAGTGAAGCAAAAGGAAAAGGGCTAAATAGTTTTACTGAAAAGCCCGCTTGCTGTTAAATAGAAGAAGAAGAAGAAGGGGAGCAAAGCAGAATATAGCAGAATAGAGCTACAGCCAGTAGCTCTGTAGCCCATGAGTGAAGCAGAAGGAAAAGGGCTAAATAGTTTTACTGAAAAGCCCGCCTGCTGTTAAATAGAAGAAGAAGAAGAAGAAGAAGCAATTATCGTGGCATAAGCAACTCTATAACAACAGGTTGTAATCAAGATCACAACAGCAACTCTATAAGAAAATTAAAACAAATTTTCTTGTGAATTATTATCGCTTCTAATCAGCAGTTACACCAAACCAATCCTGCTCAACTAATCCTCAGGGCTATACTGTGGTGTTCTCCTCCCCATAGTATAGTGCAGACGGTTTGATATCTTTCCTTTTTCCCTTGTTGCTTTAGTTTTGTTTTTCTCTGTTTAAAGCTTTTTCCAATAGGCAATGTTTAGAAGTCCTCCAAAAAAAAATTTCCCCCCAGATCCCAAATCAAACTCCAGTGAATGTGCCATAGTTAAAGATACCCATCTTGGCTGGTCAAGCACACTTTCTCAAAGTTCAAATGATAGCTCCACTTCGGAGAATAGGACAATGATAAGTGTAGGGGCTAATGTAACCATAAATGATGATAATGGGTTTCAAGAGGTCCTCTCTAGAAGTTCTAAAACAAGGAACAAAATCTCCCCAATTAAAAGCATTTCTCCTCTCCCTGCCCAAGATCCTCCCTCCAAAAACTTAGGAATTTACCTTAAAATTACTCCCACTACCCCCTTTGAAATAAAAATGATCACTGCAATAAGAGTTGCAATTTTTAAACTGCTAAAATCAATGTTCTCTCTTAACATTAACCGTGATGGATCTCTGCTAATAGCTGTGGAAGATCAGAAATCAGCAGATACAATAATTAACCTTAAATCCCTTCTGAATACCCCAATTATTGCATCTAATTGGAACCCAAAACAATCACCAACAAAAATAGTAGTTTATAATGTTCCCCCAGAGATATCTACTCAGGAGTTAAAAGAAGGCCTTTCAGATAGGGCTGGAAACACAATCCCAGTTGAGGATGTTACCCAACTTGGAAAACCCAACTCTAATGGCCTAAAAACTAGTAGATCCTTCTTATTCACACTGAAGGATAAAATTGATATCCCAGAAAAATTATTCCTATTTGGGCAAATCAAACCACACAAGGAATACAAACCTAAGCCTATTCAGTGTCAGAAGTGTTTCAAACTGGGACACACAACAAACAAATGCAATGAAAATCTCCAAGAGTGTAGTAATTGTAAATCTTTCCATCCTAAAGAGCTGACAACTTGCAACAACACTCAGCCTACATGCATCAATTGCAAAGGCCCACATGAATCTACAAATAAATCATTATGCCCTGCATACAAGAAAAGAGCTCTAACACTCCAAATATCAACAGAGAAGGCAATCCCATACCCCTTTGCAGCAATGGAAGCAAATGCTGCCCAACAATACCAAATAAAGCCTGTAATGAAACCAACCAAAACCCCCAAGTCAAATGCCCCCAATGCATCAAGCACCCCCTAGAAAACACCATCTTCTAAGCCCCCTAGCTCAAATCCCTATCAGAAGCAATCACCAAGCCAACAAGCCTCCTTGTCCGGTGAGATGAGGCCAGCCTGGCCCTCCCTCCCAAGAAGAAACAAACCAAAAACACTACCAGGAATCAATTCATTAACCAACAAACAGGATGCACTACTAAAAATGCAATCCCCAAATATATGCTTATTCATTCTAAACTGTAATGCAGTTCAGGCCATGAACATACATCAACTACAGAAAACAAAAATTATTGCAGAATTGGCCAAAATTTACATCCCAGATGATATGCTCATTCAAGCAAAAAACGATCTTGCTTTACTCTTAACAAAGCTGAACATTGATACACATCCATATGAAGAATAAATCAACAACACAACATTTATCAATACTCCAATGGAATGTAAGATCACTCACAGAAAATAAGCTAAATGAACTAACATCATTTATGAATAATAATTCAATTAATATTGCTTGCCTCCAAGAAACTCATTTAACCCAAAATCAACAAATTAAGTCTCTGGGATATACTATCCTGAGAAAGGATAGATCTTCAGAGAGAAAAGGAGGTGGTGTAGCTTTATTAGTTAATAATAATATAAAATTTTGTGGCATCAATTTTCCAGATTTTGAAAATGATGTTGATGTAATTGGTATAAGTGTTTGGCTGAATAATTTAAAAACCTACATAATAAGCTTTTATAACCCTAATGGCCAAACTACAGATGCCAAGGATTTCTTTAATTATATAAATAATTCTAATATGTTAAAAAATATCATTATTTGTGGAGATTTCAATGCCCACAGCCTTTTGTGGGGGAATAAACCAGCAAATAAAGCTGGTAAATTTATTGAGCATATGACTTCAAATAATAATGAATTAGTTGTTGCTACCCCTCCAAACCTGAATACTTATTTCAACCCCAAAAGTGGCAATTTCTCCACAATTGACCTACAAATTGTGTCTTTAAATTTTTTGAACAAAATTTACATAAATAAAATTGATACTCTATGTACAGACCACTTTGCTATAGTTTGCTCCCTAAATGAACCTGCTGAAACTTTATCTCATACATCCAAATATATCAACACTAAAGCAAATTGGTCTATTTTCCAAAATAAGCTAAATGATGAAATTACAAGTTTCACCCAAAGTTCATGCATTTCTAAGACAAGAGTTGACACACATGCTGAAGCATTGACATCTTTACTAATAAATACAGCTAATCATGCTATCCCCAGGACAACACCTAAGAAAAAATTCCCTAAACAAATTCCTAAAGCATGGTGGACAAATGAGTGCCTAAATAAATGGAGGATAAAAAAGGCAGCTAGGACAGAATTCATAAAAAAACCATCACCTACTACATATTTAAAAAAATTACAAGCAGAATCTAATCTAAAAAGGACTATAATAGATGCTAAATATAAATACTGGAATAATTTTGCAAATAATCTCTCCAGAGAAACAAATGAGCCAATTATTCATAAAGTCATAAGCCACACATGTGGGAAAAAGACTTCTCCCAACCCACTCCTGTATGAGCTTATACATAATAATACCCATTATGACAATGATATTGAAAAGGCTAACCTATTTGCAACTCTTTTTGTTAATAAGCTAACATCAAATACTCAAAGCAAGCTGTCCACAATTCCTATGAACCCTAGTTACCAACCACGCCCAGGATCCGAGTACATAACTAATCCATTTTCAATCCAGGAATTGAATAATGCAATACATCATATTAGGTCCAAAACTAGCAGCAGCTATGACAATATACACCCTACATGGATAAAGAATCTCACACCTTCATACAAACAAGAACTGCTAAATTGTTATAATCACGCTTGGGCATCTTCTAGGTTCCCCAATATATGGAAATGTTCGTCCCTCCTACCAATCCTAAAGAAAAATAAACCAAAAGATAACCTAGAGTCTTATAGGCCCATAATGATTACACCTGTGATGGGGAAAATAATGGAGAAAATGATTTATCACAGACTCCTCTGGTTTGTTGAGAAAAATAACATGATCCCACACACTCAAACTGGATTCAGGAAATACCCCTCCTCAACAGATGCTTTCATTTTGCTAACAAATGCAATAAATGAATCTTTCTCAAAAAATAATATCCTAGTGGCAGCTTTCCTAGATTTTGAAGGAGCTTATGACAATGTGAACCACCAAATACTTTTAAATAAACTTGCAAACCTTTGAGTACCTCCAAAGCTAGTATCCTTTATTAAATCCTTCATAGAAGTGCGAAGTTTCATTGTTTGTGTTGGTTCAGCCTCTTCAACCCAAAAGACAATATCCAAAGGCCTACCTCAGGGAGCAGTCCTCAGTTGCCTCCTTTTTGCCCTATATCTCTGGGACATGAACCTACCCCACACGAATCTACAATATGCTGATGATCTTGTGCTATGGTCATCTGGCAACACCTTTCAGAAAGCACAGTCAAATCTGCAAAAGTCACTTTTCCAGTTTGAAAAAATCTCTCAACATTCAGATTTACCCATTGCACCCACCAAGTCAAAAATAATCCAATTTCACCGGAAGCGAATCCATGTTAATGCACAACTAACTCTAAATAAAACAACTATTTCAGAAGATAATAATATTAATTACCTAGGTCTCATGCTTGACCAAAAACTTAATTTCCACCTCCACATTTCAAACACAATAAAAAAATGTTATAGAAAAGCAAATATACTAAAAGACTTCTTTCCACACCCTGGGGTTGTAAGGAGAAAACCTTACTCCAGTTTTATAAATCACATATAAGACCCCATATTGACTATGGGATCATTGTCTATGGTGCATGTGCAAAGACATAGATGCAAAAAATTGAAACAACACAAAATGATATAATACGTCTCATATTTGGTCTTAGGAAACCCACAAGCACCAAGTTTCTGCTTATGGAGAGTGGATTAACAACAATAAGGGAGAGACATAGCTTACTCTTGACAAAACATCTTACAAAAATTGAACCAAATAGCTCACAAACATTACATAATTGGTTAAGAAATTCAGCCATGTATAGAGGTATTGCAGATGAGTATGCGAATATTCAAAAGAAGTTCCCTGTAAAAGCAAAGTCTATTGCACCAACTTTCCCCCACTCCCCTCCATGGAATTGGTCATTTCCCATAATAAATACTGAATATTCAAAATGGAATAAAGATTTAACCCCCACTGCTTTTGTCCAGAAAAAATTTGCAGAACTTAACACAATTACAAATAAAAATCAATTCCAAATATTTGTTGATGGGTCAAAAATGGATGAGAAGGTTGCAAGTGGTGTTTTCCTTCCTCACCTGAAAATTGCAATGGGCGAGAGATTATTTAATAATTTATCTATAATGTCTGCTGAGCTAAATGCCATAATCATGGCATTAGAACACCTTAAGCAAAACCAACCTTTGATTGAAAATTCGAATAATATGATCATCTATTCCGACTCTTTATCAAGCCTTGAGTTGCTGGCCTCAGCTCCTCAATATAAGTTGGACATTGACACTTATCATTGTCTCAGTATTATTGAGAATCTTGCTTCAAGTGGCATAAAAACTTACTGTCAGTACATTCCTAGCCACTCTGGCATAAGTGGTAATCATCAGGTTGATGAAATAGCAAAAAATGCTATAAATATTGACCAGCCAAGTGGGAGACCAATACCAATTAGAGATATTTAACGATGGAGGCTATCAGATATTAATTTTAATAAGATTAATCCTATCCTTTCACCCTTTCCCAATAAGTATCTTTCTAAAATTTATCATAGAATTCGTTCTGGAACAAATGGACTAAATTTCCTTGCATTCTCATATAAGCTTTCAAATTCAAGTGGCTCAATTCCCCTGTCCCCTCTTTGCAGGCATTGTAATATGAATAATGAAACAATTGACCATTGCCTATTTGAATGTAATATGCTGACGTCTGCACAACATACCTTGCTTTGTAAACTGTTAAAATACTTCAAACACCACAAAATCCCACTATCAGCCAAGAGCCTAGCCAACTATACCTGCACACAGAGCATAGAAATCGAGATCTATCAACTTATACTTGAACTCCTAGAGTCGAAAGATCTGATGAAAGATATCGGAATATATCTAATAAATATGAGGCAATTAAGCCAGTAGCTCTGTAGCCCACAGAGTGAAGCAAAAGGAAAAGGGCTAAATAGTATTACTGAAAAGCCCGCCTGCTGTTAAATATAAGAAGAAGAGTTGTTTATTAGCAGACAAAGGACAAGTCCCTTGGGAATAGAAAATAAAAATTTTCTAACACCAAAAATCAGGTAAATAAAGTGAAACACCAGGGAAAACCTTTTAAAATGAAACTTAATATCAAATATAAGCAGGTATGGTAAAATATGGGTAGAAATAAATGTTCTTTCTCACAAATTTGGTCAACAATCCTTTATTCACTTTCACACCTCCCATTTGATATTCAATGACTGAACATAATCTTGTTTATTCTCCTTTACAATGTTTTTTCTCATCTTGACAGGTGCTAAGAAATTTCAGATTGGGTCAAAAACAGGTTACTTTTATGTTCGGTTGAATTTGCAGGTGAAATTGCTCAGGTTTAAGAGAATTAGGGTTTTGTACCTGAATTTTCTGAAAATTATAGTTTCTGATAAAACTTCAAACTTCTAATCAAACAGTTAGATTTGTAGATGTTTTTCCTATATACTGAAACCCTTTTTTTTCGTTTTTTTTTTTTTTACAAAAACTGTCAAATCATCAGTACCTTTACCCTACCTACCTCTGCTCCTCTCCCCTCTAGAGGGCAGTGATAACTGTTTAAAAATTTCTTTTTATGAAAGTGAAATCTTGCAAAATTGATCTTTGGCTGAAATGAAGTACAATAACTGTTTTCAGCTTCACAGCTTTGCTCATTACCAATTTATGAGGTTTAAAAAATCTGCAAATATGTTTACTAAATTTAGAAAATAGCAATTGATAAGGCTCAAAAATTGTACTAAAAATTTTTGAAATTGTCTTTTCAGAACTAAAACCAGAGACAACAAACGGATAACTGAAAATGAAGGTAAAATGTTGCTTTGTCAAAACTTACATAGGTGTCAAACCTTTCAAGTAGGCAAATTTCTAAGATTTACAAATCAGAAGACGGTTAACATAGAAGCTTGGTAATGCCTTCACTGAGGATATTTTTGGCCCTTGATTCATTACTGAAAGTTTTATTTTCCTAACCCAACCCCTTAATAGATAGTGAAAAGTAGATAAACTAGAATTTTACTGCAGAAAGCTTTCTAGAGAAATATTTATAGGAAGACATGAATTGTTTAGACTCTGGAAGAAAAACCAGAATGCTGATGGAAAGTAATTTTGGCTGCTGCTTTTTACTTTTAGAGTCAAATTTATTGTCTCATGAGTACAGCAAAACTTGCAGTTTTGACTCTTTTCATTTAGTTTTTATCAGCTTGTTGAAGAAATAAACAGCATTTTGAAAGTATTTCAATATTTTTACTGTGACCAATTATTAAAATTTTTTGTTATATGAAATCAATTAAACCAACAAATGGTTTACATACTTAAAAATGAAAGGTACTTGAAACAAATTTTGCTTATATGTTTGCACATTAGCCGGGGTGGGGTATAGAGGGTCTGCATGCAAAATACCTTTGCTACCATTATTCTGCATATTATGAAGTAAGAACGGTTTTAGACTTCACACTGTCCAAATATTTTACCCCCCGCCACCTATTGTGCAAATATATAGCCCAAACCACATATATCTTCTGTCTATTCTGTCACTTCTCTTTGATTCTGTTTTTCATGCTAAAGTAAAATAAATTGGTTTACACTGTGTCAATGCATGAACAACTTGAGCAGTAGTGTATACAAGTACCAAATGAAAGTCACATACATGAACATATAGCCTAGGCTATATAAATAAATTAAAACAATGGAAGAATGATGAGTTTAGAAAAAATTTGCTTTTTGGTGTTGTTTGAAACTAGCTTGTACAATTTCCATTAGCCTGTATCATAAGCCAAATTTGTTTTGTTGTTTTTTGCATCTATCACTTTTTGCTATTAAGAAATGTCTTGTTAAAAAAAAAATGTATTTGGTCAGGTCAATGTACTATCCAAGACTCATTTCAACAAAGAGACTCCATCTTTCATTTTTGTTTTATTTTTCATGTGGTAGGTAGTGTAGGCCCCAAACAGGTAACAGTTATAGAATGTTCACCTTTCATTTGTAATTGCTATGATGTCTAATTATTGAATAGTTTTCACCTTATTTAATTTTAATAAAATCATTTTTCACTATATAGATAATTCAATCTACTGTGTGCAATGCTGGTGGTGTGAATTAACCAAAACTCTTTGGCCCAAAACCAATCATGAAGGTGAAGAAGCTGACAGAGAAGGCTATTGAAGAATTAACAGCTGGTATCTGTTATTGCAGTTCCTGTTTGAAAGCAGAAAAATCTGTTTTTATGCTAGATCTTTTCATAGACACTGGCTGTGAAGAACTTTCACCAATAGAATGTGTCATCTGCCCTGCAATATTTAGGCATTTCAGAAATTTTGTTGGTCACATTATGGCACACCAGATGGGAGAAACAAGAAGATGTCTTATTTATTTGTGTGAATGTATTGGCAATGTGATTCAACATCTAGTTATTCATGGTCATTTTTTACCAAGCATGTCTGACCTAGAACTACAGGGAACTACATTGCTAGCTATTACGCAGAATCCTTTTACAATTGTTTTCCTATAATTTATTTGAATTGGAGTCTAATGCAAAAAAGCTTGGACAACCATAAAATATATTTGAATAGTTCTTTGCATTGTAAAAAACCCAGAATATTGAAAAGATGTAAAGAAACATATGAAGGGATAAAGCAAAATATTTGTGATGTTTGTGACAAGAGCTTTTCTCATGTGAGCCATTTTAAAAGGAATCAAAGAATGCACACAGAGGAGAAACCTTTCAAATGTGATGTATGTGAGACAACTTTTTCTCATTCAAGCAGTTTGATTAAGCACCAAAGAGTGCACATAGGTGAAAAATCCTTTATATTTGATATATGTGAGAAACCTTTTTCTGTGTCAAACAATTTGATTAAAAACCAAAGAGTACAAACAGGTGAAACAGTTTAAGTGAGATATATGCAAGAAAGGATATTCTTTTAAATCCAATATTAATAGTCAATTGGTTAAATTGTTTTTTTTCTTGCTCAGCCAATGTTTTTTCATTTTTATCAATATGAACCTGACTGCAATAAAAAAATTCATTATTGGACAATTTAGACTGTTTCATGAATGAAAGAAAAAAATGTACATACTCAAAAAAATATATATAATGTATCTTCAATTTGCCCCACATGGGACAATTTTAGAAGTATGGCCCTGAACCCTATAGTGAGTCATATTAAATGTGCAGTAAATTGAACCCTACGGTGGTTTGGCCACTCAGCACGCTTCAATATTAATGTACATGGCTGGTAGTGCCCCTATGGAAGACCCAAGTTCAGATAGAGGGACAGTGTTACCCAGTACCTCTCCATGATTGGTACTGATTTCTAAGAAGTAGGCTAATCATGCTTGTGCAAGGCCATTGGGAATGAAGGCAATGAGTCCCATCCCTCTCTACCCTGGACCACAAGCAGGAGCTTGTAGTCAAATAAGTAAGCCACTTTGTTGTTGAAATATCAAATAAAACATTCAGAAAACATATTTTCATTGAACAAAAAAATTCCTTCAAAAACTTAAACAAAAATTGCTATTAAATTGTCACTCTCTCAAAATAATTTCAAAAAGAATTAAGGAAAATGGCCAAAGGGATCAGATTAAACAAGTTAATTTAAACATGAATCTTACCAAAAAATTAAGCTTAAAAAATCCGGCAATTTTCCCACCATGGGGTAATTTAGAGATAAATTTGATACTTCTTACTGCTTCCTACCATTGTATAAAAAAAAATGAATACAGATAAATATAGCTAAATATATATATATAAATATATATATATATATATATATATATATATATATATATATATATATATATATATATATATATATATATATATATATATATATATATATATATATATATATATATATATATATATATATATATATATATATATATATATATATATATATATATATTTATATGTATATATATTTATATGTATACATATAAATACACATTTATATGTATATAGTGTATTACAGGTAATTACTTAGCTACAAAAAAAACAGAACTTCCTAATTTAGTCACTGAGATAACTGAGCACTTGAACAATGTCCAGACCTTACTCATCCATCCAATCACCTAGGAAAAAATAGTACATCCAACCCAATAGTCCAAAAATAGAGCAAAATCAGCATTAATAAGTATAAATCATTGTCCCAAAACCGAGCCATAGCACCTTACTTACTTAGGTCCTGCTCAGCCATTTGGGGCACATAGGGCATCGACGAAGCCTCTGTAAACGTTATGTATTGGCGCTGCGGCAAGTACATCCTCCCACTGGGGTTGTAGTGATGTGTGAGTACTGCGTAGATCACGATCGTAAGTGCGTCTGAGCGTGTTTCTCGGTCTTCCCCTTTGTTGACGGCCACGTGGCTGCCATTGCTGAACCTGGTACGGGATTCTTGAGTCCCTCTATCAGCACCTTAAGTCTACAAAATTTAATATTCCCCAAGTAATCACCACATATCAGGGCTCCTCAGAGTCTTTTATGAGTTTTTGGAGTGAAATTTAATAGACAGTAGTACTGAACGTTACTTATGTTACCAGTGAGCAGTTTTAACCTAGTGTCATTTACTGCAAGTGTTTTGATATACCCGAAGCTCTGTTCGATATGTGAGTAAATAAATACATCACTTTCTTATTTTTATTCTCTTTATGCTAGTATTTCTCAAGATAGCTTGTCCTTGTGGCTCCACTCGCTCTCAAGGGAACCTGAAGCCCTTCAATCCGATTTCGCCTCAGTAGGGCCATGGATGTAGCTCCCCATTTTGAACTGCTAATTTAGGCTCCCCACACATGAAATTCTGCCTCTACACAGGCACACTATTCGCGGACCATCAACCAAGATTTCACTTAATAAATACCCAGAGAAATAAGTAAATGGGGAACTCCTATACCAGGAACTCACTTAAAGCACAAGAGCGAAACCCTCTTATTAATAATGCCAATTTAAAATTGAAACCCCCCCCCCATTAGAATTGGCACGGCACTGTTTAAAGGAGCTAAAACACAGGGACAAAATCTTCTACAAAAAAAGGATATTGAGAAATATTACGCATAGTGTGATATTTTGTGCATGCTTTAAAGTGTCATATTTTGTGCATGCTTTGAAGTGCAATATTTTGTTAAGCCTAAATCCCCTGAAAATAGTAGCAAAAGAAGATATATATCATTAGAAAGTATCAAATTTACATAGTATCAAAACGAATAAAACCAGTACCGATTTTTAACCTATCAAAAAAAAACAAATCAATATTTCGTTAGATCAAAGCGAACAATTATTAAAGCAAAAAATTATTGCCAAAACAGTGGAAATTTCAAAGTCACTACCCCCATATAACGGAGATTCAGATGTAGATGAATTTATTATCCAATTAAATCAATTTGTGGAGGTAACTCGAACGGATTTGAAAGCATTAGTAGGAATGTTATTAATGAGACTTAAGGGGCAAGCACTAACATTCCTAAAACAAATAGAAAATGCGATAGGGGAAGACAACAATCTTCCAATAAACTCAATTGAAAAATTGCTAGAAGCGTTCCGAGAAAGATTTGTTGAAACTAGTTCAACACACAAATTAAAGCACGGAACGGTATGTTTCGACGAAACCCAAAGTGTTAGAGAATATCTATACAAAGTAATGGTATCTATTGAAGCTAAATACGGGAAAGAATCTGGTCCTTTATATGATAAAATTGTATTAAATGCTTTCATGCAAGGATTGAGCCCCAAACTGTACCGAATGTTAATATGAAAGAATATTTAGACGTTAGAATAAGCAGTCCAGGAAGTAGAGAGAATGATCGAAATTGACTTGATTGTGGCAAACCACAACAAGTCAAGAATAAATAATGTAGAAAATTCATCTCCGGGACGATCACAAGGAATTTCCCCAGGATTTTTTTCGAGAGATAATTCACCCAAACCAAATTGAAGTAGATCTCCAACCCCTACCAGGCAAAGAATGGTACGCTTTGTTCCCACGAACACGGCAAAAAACGCAAATAAACCCCCAATTATATACTACGCATGTAACAAAGAAAGATATGTTACCAGGGACTGCCATACTAGAAATAACTATATACCAACGACCCTTAGCGATGAAAACTGTTTGTTCAGGAGAACAAGCTTAAATGTCAATGGGTCATTAATTTATAGAAGTAACCCCCCACGCCTCCCACCGTTCCGCGACCCCCACCAACAAGAAATTGCGTGTTCAAAACCTCCTCTCAACCGAAAAAATAATTATCGGTTCCCCAACCAAAATGCGCGACAAAACATATACCAATTTAATTCACGGACAGTGTATCCAACTAGATTTAACAGGAATACGGGCGATGACAGAAGATATTTTTTCCCGTCGGGGAACGAAAGAAATTTTTCGATAAACGAAAGAAATTTTTAGTCAATACCGAATGAACAAATGCCGCGAGCCGTCGGCACAAGAAATTCTAACCCACGAAATAATACGTGGCAACCAAGACAATCAGATTTCAATCAACTTGGAAAATCCCTAGCAGGGGAAATTCCCACCGAGACCTAATGTTCAACACCAACCGCTCAAATAAGCGCACAGGGAAACAAATTAGGACCCAAAGAATATTAACCAGGACCCTGGAGGCCATTATTTTTTATAGGTCTCTTCCAATAATTTTACCTTCTTTTAGTGATAATAATGACATATTACCAATATTAAAAAAATTTGGTGTTGCAAGTATTAATTTCAAAGCGTTAATAGATTTCGGTGCGTCAGTTAACATAATAGATTCGAATGTATTTAATAGGCTGCCAGTATATATTGAGCGACGGAAAAATTTCACTATTCCCAGTTTAAATAGTGTCACTGGACACAGACTAGAAGCAAGAGGCTCCATACGTCTAAATTAGACAAAAGATAATAGAACCTTTCCTACAAACTTTAAATATGCAAGAATTTCCCATATGAGGCTATAATCGGTTCTAATTTTCTAAAATCTAATAAAGTATTATTTGATATAGCGAACAACAGACTCATGTATCCATACGATCCTATTCTACAACGCGTGGAAAGATGGGAAGCAACAGTAAATAGAATAAAGTTTTTTGTACTCTATGTCTCGTCTTGTGGGAGAAAATCAAGCTGCAAATGGATCGAGTCAATAAAAACAAAAATAGTGAAAATACAGGAGTATAAACAAACAGAAATAAAAAAAATAGCTGACTGATGAAATGAAATAATAAATCCAAGTACAATCACCTTACAATCAACCCCAGAAGCGGAAGACTTAACGCAACCAAGCACCAATATCAGCTTAATAGAAAATAATTCGGAAGACAAATATTATGTATTCACGGCACGTAAAACAAAAATCCCCCCAAACACAATGCAAAGAGTTCAAATTTCACAAATGATCACCCCTGTAAATGACAATTCCGAAACTTGGTTTGCATCCCCGTGTAAAGAAATCCCCAAAAATCTGTTTTGTGATGAACAGATCATTTTACATGAGAAAGGAGAAGGCTTTATTTGGTTGACCAATACACATTAAAATGATATGATTACATTAAAAAAGGGAACATGCCTCGTTGAAATACAAGTTATTTCTGAGCACGAGCTAAACAAATGGAAAAACTCCAAGGAAATCTTAGTTGATAGCGTTGTTGTTAGCAGCCAACAGAATAGCTACCCCTTAACAAGACCCCAGTTTTTGGAAAAGTTCAAATTAGACCATATCCAAGATACAAAATTAAAAGAAAAATTAAGTGAATTGCTCTGGGATTTCAGAGATATATTTTTCACATTTGAAGCAGATATTGGATTGATACCGTTCTTTGAATACTTTATCCAAACTACAGGGATGCCCGTAACTAAACAGCCCTATCGCATACCTTATCCCTATAAAGATTGGTTGAGAAACGAAATGCGAGAGTTAGAAAGAAACAGTATCATACGGCCAAGTATAAGCCCGTATTCATCCCCCGTTATACTAGTGCCAAAAAAGAACAAGGACCTTAGACTTGTAGTAGATTATAGAGCCTTAAATAAGCAGGTAGTCAGCGACAAATTTCCCCTGCCCCGAATTGATGAAATCCTAGACTCCATCTCTACCAAATATAAAATTTTTACATCTCTTGACATCACACAAGGTTATCTTCAGGTTAAGATAGCAGATAACGACGATTATAAAACGGCCTTTTCGACAACGGAATGTGGTTCTTATGAGTATTTAAGAGCACCCTTCGGACTCAAAACTAGTTCACGTGCACTATGTTGGCCTCTGTTACACTTATTACGAGGTATAAAAAATATTATTCACTTTGTGGATGATGTCATCTGTGTAGGAGAAACCCCAGAGGACCATCTAAACACATTAACCAAAGTTTTCGAAAAATTCAGAGAAGGTAATCTGAAATGTAGACCTGAAAAAGTTAATCTATTTCAATCCGAAATAAAATTCTTAGGAATGATAGTGACCCAAGGTCAAATATCACCGGACCCTGAGAAGATAAAATGTGTAGAGAATCTTAAGCCGCCAAAAACTATAAAACAATTGAGAGGCATTATTGGTTTAACAAGTTATTTTAGAAAATTCATACGCAACTACGCCCAAATAGCTAAACCCCTAACGGACCTAACTAAAGGGGATAACAAAACTATCACCTGGTCGAATGAAGCTCAAACTTCATTAGATATTCTCAAGAAAGAACTTACTTCTGAACCAATAATGTCGCTACCAGACTCCGAAAACTATTTCAAATTTGTGGTCACGATTGATGCCTCTAATTTAGGCATCGGTGCAACCCTTTCCCAACTACTCCCCGTGGAAAAATACCCCGAACCCCTATAGAAACTCCCTCAATATATAGGGAAAGTCATATGCTATTCAAACAGAACCCTAACGAAAGGTAAAAGAAACTATTCAGTGACGCAATTGGAGTTACTATCTATAGTTTACCACTAAGACAGATTCAAACATATTTTAGTTCGTCGAAAACTTTAGCTGTGTTCGGACCATAAAAGCTTACAGTACCTAAGCACATTCAAAAATCCAACGGGAATTTTAGCTAGATGAATAATGAAAATCCAAGATCTGGATTATGAATTTGAACATTTGACCGGTAAACAAAATGCCGCCTGTGATTACCTGAATAGATACCCTGAAAATAACTCCTCAGATAACACAAATAAAGAAATAAATGCCATTAATCCCAATAAACGAAAATATAAGGAGAATAAACATTAAATCCAAGCAAAAGAAAACAAAATTACTTATAGCCCCTTATCCCTTGGTAGCATTAAAAGAAACCAAGTTAAGGATGAAATGTGTTTGACTCTCATTAATTATTTTGTGAATTCCGATACTCTCCCCGATAAGTTCAAAGCCCTAAGAAGGGAAATAAACAATTTTTATTATGACTTCGACGAAGAAATCCTTTGCAGGATAATAACGAATGAAACAAATAGAAATCAAACGTCAATAATCCCAGTACTCCCTCAAAACTTAATAATATCTGCCTTTGAATATTTCCATTCTGATATAGGTGGACACTTAGGAATAGCTAAAACCTTTAATATGTTAAAACAATATTTTTATGTTTCGTCGGCGACAACAAAACATAAAGATTTTTATAAATACATGTGAAGCGTGTAATTTAAGGAAAAATCCCCAAACGTATCCTAATCCCCCGTGGGAAGGGTGCATGTAGCAAGGTTTCCCTTCGATATCGTTTTCTTCGATCTATACGGGACAAGTGGAGGATTACCTGTCTCCAACAGAGGTCATACTTGCGTCCTTTCAGTCATCGACCATTTTACCGGTTTCACTTTTGCCAAAGCATTGAAAAATTAAGGCGCATATACCACAAGTAAATCATTAGCAAAAATATTTTTAAACTTTGGTGTCCCTGACAAGGTCATTAGCGATAACGGAAGCAACTTCGTTTCTAAAGTAACAAAAGATTTAATGAGTTTCCTTAAAATAGAAAAATTATTAACTTCTCCCTACCACACCAAAGCTAACGGGAAAATTGAAAATAAGCATAAAATATTTTCCAATGTCTTGAGTATTTTTACAAACGACAACCAATACGATTGGGATCTGTATCTACCTCACTTAACCAATGTAATTAATACTGCTCATTGAGAAACAACTAAAGAAAGCCCATTTTTTCTTTTCTTCGGCCGCGATTTTGAAATACCTTATCAGGAAATTATAGAGTCTAGACAGTATTACAATAATACGGAGGACTATAAACAGTATTTAATAAATAGAATGATGAAGACCTACAAAATATTTAGACGATAGTTAGAAAAATGGAAAAGGAGCAAAGATCTGAGAAACAAGTCAAAAGTTAAAGGCAACGTCAATGTTGGGGTAGGTAACCATGCCTATCTAAGAAAAAGAGCACAGCTCGAAGATCAAAAACTTTCCAATAAATATTCGGGATCTTACAGAATAATACAAAAATATAACAATAATTTTACTTTTAAAATGATAAACCCAGACAACGGAAGAACATACAAGGCACATGTTAGCCGTTTAAAAGGAGCCAAATACCTAGTTAAGTGGGCACCCCCACCCTCATCTTCAGATTCATAAAATGTGGAAAATGAGTTCCCTAAGTCAAGGCTAGCCGAGTTAAAACCTTTCAATTTCAAACAAAACTACTTTGAGAATTGTAGCAACGGAGAAGATTTTGAAGAATTTTTAGCCATGAAAAATTTAGTAATCCCTAAAAGAAGACCCTTAATACACATACCAATAAGGACCCCAAAAGGTCCAGAAATTTCATCATCAGAAAGTTCCGAAGAATTAGATTATACGCTGTCCCCAAAAAACCAATTTTCCCTGATAGAATTTTGACCCCGTGTCCCCCCAAAAGGTTTCCCGATGACATGGTATCCCCAGCAACCCCAATAGAAAGACCCCCGTCGTTACAAGATGAATTAAATAAAGCTATGGAAACTCCAGGTACAGAACTAAGGAAAAGACGACCTAGGGATACAAATAAAGGAAATACAAAAAGTTTGAGAGAAGCCATGGACATGATAAATTATCTGATAAAAAACAAGGCAAAGTACCCTGCCCTGGACCCAGGAACATCCTGAAGATGAAAATTTAGGAGAATACCACCACATAACGGTATCCAAAGTAAAACCCAAGGAATCACACTCCTGGAAACAGACCATGCTAAAAAATATACCCCCCCCCCCGGAAGATATGGCATTCAAGCAATGGAGACAATCTCCAAAAGTGCTTGACTCCTCCCAGAGTTCCCAAGAATCTTTTAACTCCCCCGAAACAGGAATTCAGCGTGAAGAAATGGGGAATAAACTCTTTTCCTCAAAAGGAGATGAAATATATGAAGCAAGGGCAGGCGATACCCCTAAATTACAAAGGACCACTCCCGAAAGCCCCAATGATGAATCATTAGAAACGAGTTCTACTGAATCCGACGAAGAATCAGCTACTGTTGAACCCCAAGATGCACAAAAACGAAAACCGGCTTCTGCCGCAGCTCATGCAAAGGCGGCTAAAGTAAAAGGTCAAAAATTCCTATTGAAACAGTACAAGAAATTTGACCTAATCTCTATGGGAAAGTCAAAAAAGAATAAAGCACCAGAAGCAGAGCAGGAAGTTACCACGAAATCTGGCAGAATAAGTAAAAAACCAGATAAATGGAAATACGTCTAGAAATCAATTATTGGGGTACCTGATTTCTACCCTCAAAACCCATATGGTAATATTCAATTGAAATGAGAAACATGAAAAAAAAACCTTAAAACAAAAGTATATGAATTTAACACTTCAACGAAAGCTACCCGCAAAAGGTCAAAAGAAGTTAATAGTTAATTTTTCCAGATGAATTGAATCCCGGCTCGATAAAAAATCCTTGAAGATAGGAGGAAAACGAGAATTGTACAACCCATTTCCCAAAAGACAAAATAAAATACCTAGTGCCACCCAATTACAGACAGAACGAATATGGACCAGCTATTACAAGTACGATCTAAACTTCTAAACGCTTCAGCACAATTAACAACAGAGAGATTGAGAATCGAAAGTATGATGGAGGCCACGCTTAAGTCTCTTAGAGAAATTAACGCTTCTCAAGAAGAAATGAACAAAAAATAAAGGAGATCCTAGTAACTAAACAAATGGATGAAGTACTCGAAGCCCAATTTATGGAAATTAAAGAGCAGATAGCAAAAAATCCATAGTGAAATGGAATCAATACGCGACGCCACGCTCGTGAAGGGATATGATTACCCCGTCAAAGTCCTCAAACTACAAGTATTATACGATAAAATGCAAGAAATTGGCAACGACGTGCAAGAGTATATAAAAAGTACTGTGCTATCCGCGTAAATATCCATACAAGAACACCTGGGTCCTGAACGAGTAAAGCTTTTAGGATTACGACATAAATACGACAACTTAAAAGCACAAAAAGAAATAATTAAGCTCCAACAAGACAATCTTGAGAAGCAACTGAAAGAAAACCAAGTCGAGATTGCCAGACAACTACAAAAACAAAGAGAATTTTCCTCAAATCTAGAAACGATGGTGGCAACATATTTTACGGTTGAAATTAATCTACCCAACAACCCCCATTTTGGAAGTATTCTTGCTAACAACGAAGGGCCATGCTCGACGCAATCACAAACCGTGTATTTTGAAATTCCAAACCAAGCCCCGTATCATTATATCAAACACCAAGTGGAATCTATTCAACAAAATCCTCCGACGGACAATAACATAAGTATGAGGACCCAGTACCCCAACGTCAGAACAGATGTTACAACGGGCCAAAGTTCCCCAGAAGTATCTGCATCACAAGGAACGCCCAAAACGCAACTATCATCAGATGAGACGGAAAATTAAGGAATATCAATCATGTAAATAATTGAACACAAAAAAAGGGAGGTAAAAAATTTTTTTTTTCGTTAAATAAAAAAAAAAAATTTCTTACAAGTCCAAAATAGGCACATCCACTTTGCCTTATAGAATATAACGTATAGTCACAAGATTTAATGAACAAACTTATAACACGAGCGTGATCTCGTTAAACTAAACTATATTTCTGCTTGCCGGAATATAGCATTTTCAAATTCAGTCGAAAAGGAGGAAATTTGGTAGCAAGTATTTATATCTATATATATATATATATATATATATATATATATATATATATATATATATATATATATATATATATATATATATATATATATATATATATATATATATATATATATATATATATATATATAAATATATATATATATATATATATATATATATATATATATATATATATATATATATATAAGGATAGTAACGATCCGAGGCATGATTTGCCTGCATATAATTTTTTGAAAGATTAGTCAGGCAAGATTTTTTTGAAAGATTTTTCAAAAAATTATCAAAGAATGGTAGAATTTATTTAAAGCCTCATGGGTCAGTTATTCTTATGAAAGATATTTAAAGCCTCAAAAGAACCTTCAATTATTCAAGAAAATTATTCAAGAACCTTTAAATATTATATTATAACCCGTATAATAAAGGTAGCTCAGAATATTACGCCTTGATTCCTTGATGAAAAGTCTATTCAATAAAAACAAATATAATAGAAATGATTAACTTACATGAACATTTTAGCATGTTATGTGTTAATTAAATAAAATGTTAATTAAATACCCAGTAATAAAAACGACAATAAGGTTGAAATTACCCCGGAAATTATCCGTCGTATATTTTTTTGCCCACTGAAGCAAATAAGGCCTAGTCCAATTCTAAATAAAATATCTTTATGTTAAGTGTGACAAGTATCTTGAATAGTAAAGATTTTCATAGACATAGCGTAGACAGTTTATCTAGTGACTAGCGACTCCACGTTATCAAGCGACTTCAATAGCTATTTTTGTGTATTTTTTGGTACTCTGATAATACATGGGAATTCCAAAATATTGTATCTAAGAGTCGCAATTAAGATAAAATTAATTCAAATAAAAAGACGCATTGATTAATTTTTCAATTTTTGATGACCAATTATAGAGAATATATTTTTGTCGGGAAGAATACATTGATTATATTCTCAAATGACTATCTGACGAAGAATTGTTGTACCATGAATTAAGGATAACCACCTGGTCCACCTAATTGGCCCACCTGATTGGCCTACCTAATTGGCCTACCTAATTTTCGTGGTTACCTAATTTTCAAAAAAATTCGCAACTTAGTTCAGAAATAGTCGCGCCTCAAATAAAAACTATTTGCCTGCAATCCTTCAAAACTCCCGGTTTTGAAATTTAAATTATCAATTGCATGTTATATATATACAATATGCACTTTACTGAAATAACTCTCCAAAAAGCTGAAAGCATAAAACCAATTACTTGATTCCTACACGCAACCATATAGCGTGTATAGTGAAGTGACGCTTGTGTCAATCAATCAAAAACTCATTGAACCGTTATAAACGATAACAGATATCGCGTGTCTTCAATTCCTTAACTATCGGCAGGCTTTGTAATGCAATTAAATAATCACAAACCTCTTAAGTCAAATGTGGGAATCGTCTTGAATAAAGCTATTTCAATAATTATTTCCTACAATCTAGAAATCAATCGTACGTTATATACGCAAGGTGAGTAGTTTAGAAAGAAAGGCTTTCTGGAAGAATAAAAAGCACAAGACTAGTTAACAAAATCCTAAAATACGGTAAATTTATTCATAAATTAGGTGCCATGGATTCATTAAACCTATACAAATTAAACTCCAAATATGGAGGCAGGCAGGCATAACATTTAATGTGATTTAAATGTCCACAATAAACACAAATATATTCAAATAAGCCATTAATTAATTTTTAATCCTATATATCTCGTTGTAAAAAAAAATATATAAATTAATCAAAACAGGTAATTTGAAATTTCTTAAACGTAAGCCAGCAGGCAAATTTACCTGATTGACCAGAGGCGAATAGTTATCTTCACGACAAACAGCTGCCGAAAATCAGTTAATTTTTCCTAAATTAGTACAAAATAAATGGTTCTTGAATTGTCCAAATAAAGAGCAAACAAATTAAAACCCGAATAAACAAAAAGAAGCAAAAACCGAAGTATTACTATCTTGCAAATGCTAAAATTAAGAATAATTTAAAATAATTAATGAATGCACCAACCTTATAAACTGTTCCAACCTAGCATCTTTGCTAAACTTATCCTCCAAACAAGACTTGTAATATGAACTAAGTACAAACGTATTGTTCAAATCAAGCTTCTTGAAATTTATATCATTAAGAGTTCTAAAAAAGCATATATTCACTGACACACATACGATTTTGAACTAAAATTATTATGACGAATGCAAGCATTTATACAAACTATATAAATGAGTCAAGGATAATCCTTAATTTAGAAAATGCTTGAAAAACCCTATTTAAATATGCAATATTGAGACGGATATGAAAATAAGGTTGGATACCCTTGGACTTCTGAGTGGGATTGAACAAAAATAGTTCACGCTGAACTTAATGAGAAATAATCTTAATGAGAAATTTTATTAAAAATATATATAGTAGATAAGTTCCTATATCTTAGGCAAAACTTCCATTCGAAAAGCATAAGTGGATCCTAGCAAAATTCTAGGTAATATCAAACCTCCGCCGTAAAGCATAGTCTCTAGCACAGAATTCTCGTACAAAATAATTTTAGCCTCACAAAAAAAAACGTACATTTGTACGAAGTATGAAAGATCCAGGAGTAATTTCTAATGTAATCAAACGAAAGTTGAAGCCATAAAAGAAAGGAAGTGAGTAGATCCCAACACCAGTAAAGAACTTTTGCTCTTTGTTCAGAAACGCGTTTCAAAAAAACCTGGATTGGTAGATAGAATAAGGCTAAATTTTCGAACTTTCTCCTTAAATTAAACTCCTATGGAAGGCTAACTTAGTAAGGACTATCGCGATAGAATACCAAAGAAAAAGAATTACAGATACCATAGGTAGTATTCAAATCAAATTTATGACCCCCCCCCCCCTTAGTCGCGCGGCACTCTCGTGCGGCACCTTACTGGCATCAACGTATGTAGCCGCAAGGTTGAAGTAGACACATAAACGAGTTCGCTTCAGATACATCAAACGCATAAACAACATCCCTGTAAAATATAGGTAATATCATACCCCTGTCATATGGCATTATTTCTGCCACAGAAGAAGAATGACCCGATATAGGAACACGATATGCCATAAATAGCCCAATGGCAGAATGATTAAAATATCATAGGTTAACAACAACGTAATATTCTCCTTTTACAACATTGTGAAATCATTACCCTGATAGGGTTCCCGTACGAAACGATTTTAACTTCACAAAAAGTGAAAAACAATTAAGTTTTGTATATTGCTTTTTGTGCATATTAATTCTCTGATCGTTTGACTTCATAATAAATAAATTACAGCCTATTATATCTTACTACATTTAGATCGGGACTAAACTAAATTGACCAATGGTTCACTAGAGAAACGTATAATATAATTACGTTTAGGGAATATAAAGAAATAAATTTTATGCCTTAACAAGTTTTTATACAATATTGTGCATGAACATAAAAATCTCCGCCACATGGCGATAACTCCGCCATGGAAGAAGAAAAATTGACACCCTAAAAGTGAGTGTGTTTTCCTTTTTAACTCATTTATTCGGGAAGATTCAATCCCAAATAACAAGCCTCTGTACTCCTCCAATTCAGCATAATTCTAACATACACTAAAATAAAGAGCTTATCGCTACATATTATAAAGATATTATTTGAGTAAGATCCAACAAAAACTCCTCACTCAATTCAACCTACACAAAAACTTCAGAATAAACAAATAACGAAGAAACGATTTCAGTATAAAATAAATGAGCTTTCTTTGATTAATCAATTACAAAACCTAAGAACCTAAAATCAATAGGTATTGTAATAAAAGGTAATCAAAGCTGAATAAGGTATGACGGTAAATCAAAATGCGTTGCAATTTAATAGCCTAATTTTTAAAAGCCTTAAAAGATAAGTTCATATCTTCAAACTACGGCCTTAATAAAAATTGTTCACGTTGGCATGATAAAAAACAACCATAGTCTCATTAAAAAGATTGTTGAAAAGGAATGGTGGCTTGGCCATCTAAAAATACTTAAAAAAAATTTTTTACCCACACTAAACATTAAGGGAAGTTTTAAAAAACCTTTTCAGATTGATTAACAGCTATAGCATTAGTGGAAATATACTAGTGAACATAAAACAACCCTTTCGTTAACAACTTAAGCTTGAACGCCTACTCAAAACCATGTAAAGGTACTTTTAGCTAAAAATCAGTAGTGGTACCGCTCACACTTCGGACGGTAATATATATATATATATAAAAAAATTATTTTAAAACTTTTCAAAAAATCCACTTAAACAAGGTGAAACGTACTTTCAACTAAAAATCAGTAGTAGGACCCTGCACACTTCGAACGGTAATTTTTTTTTTTTTATTTCGACAATTAATAAAAGCTCAGTATACATGGCAATTCTAATTCATAAAAGCAAAATAAAATAATAGTCAGCGAACAACCCCGTGAAATACTTTGAAAATGGTATAGGAGGAATAACTAAAATATCCATACAACATACAAGGGAACGGATGAACCCACAAGCATAGAGGGTTAGAGCCAGGGATGTGCATGGTGTATATTATCCCACCGTTTGGATGTTTGACTCTCACCTTCTGTTGAGAAAAGATTACACAAGTTACTGAATGAGGGAGATAACAGGCGTTTTAAAACCTGTTGCTGCTTGCTGACAAGCACTACAACTACCTAATCGACAATCTTCTTAAACAAATGGACTCTCATGAGAAAATCAACAAATCTCCCAATAAAAAGTGATCCGCCAGAATTACTCTAACCCACCCCTACCATAAAAAGATAATGTGACAACAAAAATGACGATACGAGAATATGAAATAAAGATGAACAAGAATTCCGATACGTGGGGAGTAAGCTTACTCTGTATGCTTTTCCTGTTGATTGTTCGGGAGAAACGTACATAGTGAAGGTATTCCTTACGAAGAATAACTCGGAACCCAAGGACACCAGTGAAAGTTAGATACCATAAATTAGGAAGACCAAGTAAACAGCTACATACAAACAATCATCAAATCGAAAGTACTAAGCAACGTACCGTGTGGCCAACTATGTAACTATTTTAATTGTTTCATATAAGGCCTTAAGAAAGCTATTGTGTAAATATTGTTCTGCTTAAACGTCAACTGTGTAAATAACACGTATTTGAATCCAATAAACCCTTTAACGAGATCCGCCATTTTTCAAGTTGTACCATGAGAGTATAAAGATATAAAGAAAACAACTTTAAATATCATCGAAGAAGACGAAAATTTTGAAAGAAAAATATTCCCTGGTAAAGACATAATTGTGCGTGAGCAACTATGCTGTTGCCAATCAGACGTGAACTTCAGTTTTTCCGTGTTAAAAACAAAAAATGACCAACTGTCGCTATCTCAGCTCTGCAGAGTCATTCGACAAAATATGCGAAAAAATTACATAACGGCCACACTGGAGGGCCTGCACCTCCCAAACCAATTATTAGTGTATTTAATGTACTTAAATATACCTGAAACCGGGAAATATAATATACTATTTGAACTCAAATTTCTCAGCTCAAATGTTTCGTCATGGAAAGATTATCGACTTCTCCATATGCTTACATCCCCAAGTTGAAGGGCGGCACTGCCGGATGATTCACCCATATTGAAATTAAAATTCAATATTAGTGGGAGAAACTGTATATTTAAGAAATCTCGTTAAAATGAATAATAGGAGAACCCTCTAATAGTACCTGAAAGGGTTATATCTATATAGAGTGATTACTATCCTCCTGAGACCTGACCATAGAAATACTTTTCTGATTATGTTCATTTCTTTGTAGTTGACTTAAAAAAAATCATTTTGACCATTGATCAACTAAAAAAAAAAATTGACCCCCCCTCCCTCCCTCTGGAGGATGTTCACAGATGTGGACATTGGGACCCTATCAAGCTAAGAGTATAGTAAAAATCTGTTTCGTCTATTAAAAGAGATATGTCAAAACGTTGAAAACAAAAAATTACTCTTCATGAAATATCTTGAAGCAGTTGTTGTCTCGTGTCAAGCAGAGAATGATTTTACACTGCGAACACATCCATCTTGACCTTTTGCAGCATCCAGGCCTTCTGCATCGGGATGCATTCGCCAAGTCACAAAATTCTGGTAGATGCAGTGCAGCTCTGGCGTATGGTGGAGGGATTGGCCTCTTTTTCACACTCAAAACACGGTGTTGAGTTTCACCCAATGACTCTTCGTTGCTATTTTCTTGACCTCGTGACTCCGAGCTTCCAGAATTGAGCAAAAACTCGGCCACGTTGAAACGAAGATCAATGAGCTGTTTGAGGTCACCAGAAACTTCTGGGCCATAGCCCTTCAGCTCATGAAATGCATTGGCTAGTGCAGCATCCACAAAATGATGAAACAGACGCACAGTCCATTTTTTAGTACGCGTCTCAAATCGGTAATAGCTGACCATGCGGTCCACAAGGTCGACCCCACCCAAGTAGGTGTTGTAGTCGGATACTACTTGTGGACATTTGACCTGCACGTAAGACCCCTGGCGCTTGTCATACCGTTTGACCTCTGTCTCCTCTTCTATACCTTTGCGGTTTGAAGACAGGAGAACCACTTTGTTATCATACCACTGGGTCACGGCTACTTTTCTATCTGAGCGCAGAGACATGACAGAGGTTCCTCTGCCCTTTCTTTTCATTTCTGTTTCGGTAAAAAGCGTTGGGCCGTTGGCACCCAAACGGTTCTTCATGATAGTTCCGGTTGCATTTATTTTTGTTTCAGCCAGCATGTCGAGGAGCTTTACAGACGAGAAGAATCGTTCAAAATTGAGGTATCTACTTTCTGGTAGGGTCTCCGACAAGCGCAGTATGATCCCAGCTTACAGGCTATGTGCTACCAGCTGTTCTTCTAGGGTGGTGGCTCCTTGGTAGATTTGGAAGTCAAGTATCAGCCCTGAGGAGCTGGCAAGGACAAAATTCTTTAATCCAACCAGATTGGGCTTGTTAGGGACATATTGCTTGAGAGTCGACATACCCTGGAAGGGTATAATCTGTTCGTCAATTTAACAGTTCCTGTCACGTGGCAACTGGAGACAGATATTCCTGAAGTTGTCAAGGATCGGCTGCACCTTCCAAAGCCTATTTTTGGGTTTTTTTTTGTCTGAGATTTCCGAATCAACAATGAACTTAAGGTTCGATCGGATTGTGAAGAATCTGTCCGAGTCATCTTTTGTGATATGGCATCTACCCTAAACTTCCCAGACCAGTACATGCGGATCCGAGGAAACTTGAGGTTCCCCATCAGGATGACAATGCCAACAAAAATTTTCAGTTCGTCTGGAGTTACATTCAAGATTTTGTGGTGGGCCAACTGATAGTTGTAGTTCATGCAAAAAGCTATACGTTCGAACAAGCTCTCCGGGTAATATTGCAAAAAGAATTGTTCTGTACTCCAATCGTCGTGGTCCTGGAAATGAGTGGGGCCCACGTCCGGGCCACGATGATTATCGAACTGCTGAGACTTCCTCCAGGACAAGGTTGCTGCTACTTTTTCAGCCTTCAAGCGTTTTGCACGGGTTGCTAAGGGTACGTCATCATCAGATTCTTCATTTTCAACATCTGGAAGAACAGTATAACTGCTTGATGACGGAATTGCTGCAACAGCTGGTTCACCATCACAGTCTGAACACGACAAGGAGTGGTTTTTTATCCATTCCTCATCATCATCTAAATAAGAGAGGTCCATGTCACTCTCATCAAGCATTCCAAGGGTGTCATCAAGGGAAACTACAATAAAGGAACAGGTTCAGTAAGCTTGAAACTGATAGCTAGATAGATAGATAGATAGATAGATAGATAGATAGATAGAGATTGGCAAAATAACTATCACAAACCCTAGTGGACCAAATTTGCATTTCTTAGTAAAAAAAAATACAATAACAAAATAATACAATAACAACACATAGTTACCACTGTAACGAAAACACGACAGGTAACAGTCAGAAAACACAAAATACAAAAGTCATAAATATAGGTCATAACTATAAAATATTTTTAAGGTCATAAGATAAAAAGATAAAAAGGGTAACAAATAAAATAACCAAATATTGAACAATGAAAAAATAATATATGCAAAATAGTTTATTTTTTAGCAGACTTACGGGTTGTGATTTTGTTTTATTTTTTTTGTAAAAAAGGGAATAAAAGTTTTTTATAATGTAAGGAAGAAAAGGGTAGGGGAGACAGAATGGGGGTGCGTTGGGACACTTTATAGGGGTGGCGATTTCTTATGGGTGAGTGGCGGCTAGGTTGTTGCCAATTTAGTAAATAAAACAATCATTGGCTTCTGCTATCCCCATTAAAATCAAGATTTGAACTACGAAAAATCAACCCCAGGTTTTTACTCCATTGGAACCGCCTGTCCACAGACGTGGACATGGAGGTTTTCCAAGTTCCAAAAGATGGCACTTATCAAACTAACTGCTTATAAAACTATCTAAGCACTGTCTACAATCAAGAGAGTACACCTGATTTTTTTCAAAACTCGTTCTCACCACTTTCTTTTTTTTTCTTTTTTCTTACCTTTGCTTTTTTTTCATCTCCTTATTTTAGCCTTTTCTAGTTTGTAAAAACACCACTAAAAGTCGCAGAAACTTTCTGAAAAAAATGGTAGATGGCTTTTCAGGTCCAAAAAGCACGTTGAAACAACGAAATCTTTGCTAGATGGCGAGGCCTTTGCACAAAAAATATTTTATGGGGGTGTCCACAGACGTGGACACCAGGTCCCAGGAGGCTATTGTTATGTTAAAATGCGTTATATGATAAAACCCGTAGTATATTAATATTTATAAAACTAAGAATTACAGTTAGTAACGCGAGTCTAAATGTATGGTTAATACATCGGCAAAAATTTTAGTTTCTCGAAAGTCTCTATACTTTTAAGCTTATATGGAATTCGTTAAAAACGACCGCAAAGTCGTTAAACTAGAGTACGGAACTTTAGGAAATCGAATTATGTTCGAATACACAAATAGCCAGGTGCAAGGTGGCACCAATGAAAAAGAAGTTCAACTTCGACCTGAAATTACATTGTTTGCCACTCAAAGTAAATATTTATTATTGGTTAATATGGAGCTTAAGATTACTCGAATTACGGTGGAATGAATAAGTAACCGTTGCATGAGGAAATGCTGGTGAAAAGGTAGTTTGAACTCGACCTAGACTGTACCACGACTATAACTAATCTTGAAAAAGTTAACCAGACAAATGTTAATAGAAACTACCTTTTTTTTCAGAACAATGGCCAAAGCA
The DNA here is from genome assembly GCF_049724085.1 of Artemia sp. Qi Xiang Cuo. NCBI lineage: Eukaryota > Metazoa > Arthropoda > Branchiopoda > Anostraca > Artemiidae > Artemia > Artemia sp. Qi Xiang Cuo. The sequence goes on along the minus strand of NC_142808.1, from coordinate 61,951,441 downwards.
ATTATTGATACGGAGTTCATATGTATAAAGCACGCCAAGGAAAATGTCATTTACTCGGCGGCAATTATCATTGTGAATAAATTAGGGGAAGAAGTCTTTGCGAAAAAATGGGACGTCAAGCATGATTTAAGGAAATTTGACGTATAATCCTATGAATTCGGTCTAAACTTCGCAAACACCCCCAAATATCGGCCAGCGAGAGGCAAATTAGGAATAAAATATAACGGCAGAAAGGGCAAGTACCTCCATTTTATTCAACATGAAATTAGGAAATTACGAAGACAATATAAAGTTTGGTACTGGTACGTTAAAGGTCCTTGCCAGACAGATTTATTACTTCTCGACAAGTGTGAAAATCAAAAATAAGTTTACAAAATTGAAAGAAATTCAGTCTTCGCTAAATACCGTGGAAAATATGACCCCCTCTAAGAAATTAAGCACTACAAACAGTATATATGTAATCCAAGAAGTGTGACTTATAAAGCAAAAAGAAAGGAAATCATATTTAAGATAATTAAAACTTATGAATCAAAATCGACAGTAACCAAGAAATAAAAAAACTGTCTCAATCGAAATAATTAAGTTAACCCACACACCTTTTACGTTAAAAGAAAAATTCCTGCGTGATAGAAATTAAAATATCTATCCCCCCAGCCTAAGAATAAGCAGAACGTTCACCATAAGGAAAGTAACAAATTGTATGACCACGAATCTTAATCTCACCTTGTTTCCTTCACCATCGAAAAAAAAGAAAGTCCCGTATAATAGGAATCTAAAGTATCGCTCAATTATTAATCAAATAAAACCTTCCTATATTATGTTTAATGAAATATTAATTCTAGAAACAGCAAAAAGGATGTGGCTAAATAATTTTATGATAATCTTCGTTGCCCAAACTATAGCCAAAGATATCGTAAAACATGGAATAATCTTCAAACATGAGAATTTGTTACTCGCAAGCCACAGTGCCAGGAAGATATTTATGAAACGATCCGAGACTGTTTGAAACTATATTTCAACAAGTAATGAGAATAGAAAAAAATACCAATGAATTAAAGGACTCTATTTCAATTATTAAAATCGAACAAAAGTTTACGGACTACGAAAGACATGCACCACAAGAAAAGTAAAGGAAATCTATCCCCCATTCTCCCTAAACTTTGATCAAAATTCATAGTAGACGACATTGACAAGAATATGGGAGAAATTGATAAAGCTCTAGGAAGTAACAATAGAGAGAACAGAAGGAAAGGAAAATTAAGTAATTTGGACGATTCTATAAGCGAATATACTACGGAAAGATATACCACGGATTCCTTCTTGACAACTTCCAAGAAAAATGAACTCTATGATGGAAATTACGCAATGCTAAACGAATCACCAAGCATATGGACATACCTCAAGCAATTATGGCAAGACCATACGACGAGCAACGTCACTAAGAAAGTAGCTCCAAAATAAATAAAGTTAAAGATAGACAAGCCACAGAGAAAGAAAAATACCACGACAACTATGCCCAAACTCGAGGCAAGAACAGAGGAAATACAACCATCACTAACGGATATAACATCCAATGCAAGACTAGAATTAATCACACTAAATGAACTGTCCCAAGGAAAATTAATTACGATAACCAGTGGAAACCAACGACGTTCACCAAATGGTCATGGTCCACAGGACCAAACATAGTCCACAGGACGACAACATGTATTTAAAATTTAGGGCAAGACTCCCAGTATTGCATACCGAGACTCAAACTATATTAGTTCAAGGAAACCATCCGGAACACAAAAGGAGACTTACGGAAAGTAAAAAGAAAGAAAAATATGTACCCGAAAAATGCTGGACAATTGACGGCAAATACACATGTGCTAGATTGGCCATGGCAGACGAACCAGGCAAAAACTATGTCGAATCGTTACCTGAGCTAAATGAGAAAAATGCCTTAAGAGTATCGATTCACCAATCTTTCTTAATATTGTATAGACAAAGACTGCAAGCACTATTTGAATTATTTAGTACCGAAATACAAAAGTTAAAGCAAAGTACCACAAGAATCTTCGAAGTATTTTGTCAAAAAGCAAATATCGCAGATCAGCTAGTCTAATACCATTCGTAGGAGAATTAGCTTCGCGCTAATTAGGGCTATCGACTGAAGATGACCTAATAACCTAAGGGAAAGCATAGGAAATCTAAATAACGCGATGAACGTGACCTTAAATGTCCAAAAATACAAGTCAGTATAGCCAATTATCAGAGAGACAAAAGTCGAGGCAATCTCGAAAAAAACATCAAAAACGGTAAGCATAATGAATTATTTAAGAAATGAAGTAGATCGTGTGATTTCCGATTCGAGCCTCGCCATGGAATCGTTAGACATAGTGGCAACTTCATTACTTAACTTGGCAACCGATGTGAGCAAATTTGAATTTGCATTATTCGCCCTTACTGGAGGAACTTTGTCATATGGCCTCGTGGACCCATCGAACCTAAAAAATATCCTAGATGAAATAAAAACACATCTAACGTTCGGTCTGCATCTACCAACAGAACCCGAAGTAGCATACCGGTTCCACTTTTACATTAAGCTGAAGGTTCACATCAAGGAAATAAACGAACAACTATTTGCAGTAGTGGCGATCTTATTAATAAATAAACAATCCATTAATTACTTGTGTAAAATTTCTACGTTTCCAGCCAATATAGGTAGAATTAATTCATTCATGACCATCACCCCCGAAGCGGAATACTTGCTAGTTAATCAAGATAGGAGGAAATATGCCTTAGCAAATCCACAGGACCTTAAGGAATGTGTAGCATTCAAAAACATAGTATGTCAACTAACCCAGCCTATTTATAAAGTAAAACCTGGATCCTGCATGTAAGATATATTTTTAAAAGAAACTCAACAAGAAGAAATTTCCCATTCATGTGAAGCGCTAGTACGCAGTACTAAACGAGAAATGTTCATTCATCTTAGGAATGACCTGCGGGTATTTTTGTTCCAAAAGAAACTGTCGGGACTATTTCATGTTACAATAACACTGAAAGAATCGATCCAAGCTACAGAACTGAACTACTATTACAAGACGTGGGAACAATCACTATAAAACAAGGGTGTCGGCTAGTAACCAAAGAAGCCGCGGTACAAACACCACTGATAACCACAAGCACACATATAATAAGCCCCAAGGTGGTCAACTTCAAACCAGTCAATTTATCTTATACAATTCCTAATTTTGAAGATGCAGAATTATAAACCACAACATGGTCCAAAACAGAGAATATCAAGGGAATCTTACCAGTAACAAAAATAAGCGAAGCCTTAGACTCTCAAATTCCCTTATTTACTAATGAAGACCAAAGATTGACGTATCTAGAAAGTAGATACGGACTATTCTCAACAGATTTTTGGTGGAATATTCTCCTGACGGTAGGATTAGTATTCATGATCTCTATAACTATAAGAAGGTTATTGAACCTAAATTACGGAAGAATTTTGAGAATAAAGCGTAGAAAAGGAGCAAAGTCAGATCACATCGAGCCGAGTGAGATGCAAAACCTAAACCCGGAACTCCCGGATAATCCTTAAACAAAAAAAAAGGGAGGACATGATGGAACGAATGAGAAAGAGGTCCTCATTCGTGCCATGTCCAGTCCCAAACTTATACTTATTGTTTTTGTAAACCCATGCAGCTGCAGGAATGTATTTCTTAAGCAGCATGGACGCACGTAAACAGTAACGACCTGAAAATTTATAGTAAATCGAGACCTCACACAAAACCATGTAACCTACCTCTTATATAGTCCTAGAAAAGAAAATTAAATGCTAAAGTAGATGAGTATGGAATAACATTTAAAATGTATTGAATATTGAACATGTGCCAAATGCAAATATATACATGTATACATGTAATTACCAAATCTCGAAAATCTTATATAGTGTTATTTTTCGTAAACATAATCATTTTTCTTATGATTGCCTAGGTTACTACGAGATAAACAACCTAGTATAATAACATAGTATTACTGCAATATGCTTATAAAAGCATGAAGATTGCTTTTATTCATTTTTATCTTTGAGTTCAATTAAACTCAAAAAACATATGAAATTGATATGAATAGTACCACTAATCAAGACTATTATCTAAGACAATGGTCCCCATATAATGTTGTGTAAATTATATATTATCACCGAATGGGTTTTTTAACTTGTGTAATATAAAGAGCGTCTGATTTAGTCTAGATATTTTACATTTCAGGAACCAGAGTAATCAGTGCAAGTTAGTTATTGGTGTATCGGCCTGAAACACAGATACAATCCGGTCGTATCTACTCTCATCATTCGTCAACCATCGATAAGTACTCACCAAAGAAACCCCTGAAGACAATGACTTAATAACAATCCAAGTCAACCAACCCTAGTACAAGGTAACACTACACCAACCACTATCGGCAAACAAATAGTTACCAAGAAAACCACCCCGACCAGTCATGTCGTAAAACTGCATAAATATCCGTCAAATTACTATCCTTAGACGGCAAGGTCCTTAAGATTTAATGTTTTGAACACCAAGAATATCCCTGGAGTAAAATCCCTCGAAGATTTCAAACCAAATCAGAGACAATATATCGGAACAAGATTCCAAATTTAAGTTTTGAACATATTCCAATCGTTGTTAGATGTCGCGAAACCGAACCATCCAACATGAGAAGAAGAACAAAACATAATCAAATTTGTGGGAAATATAAACTGTACGTGCTAAGCTTTTCCCAAAATGAAGCGTTAAGAGAAGAGAACCAACCAGTCATTAGTGTTTTAATCCCCATCATTAATCCCTCAATGATGATGTATCAAAGACAATACGTCGAACATAAAACCAGGATCAAATTTTGATTCAACCATAATTAACGTTAAATGTTGTAACACATTCCATAGTCCAAATGGAAGAAGGACTGAACGTGAACAATTTACGGAAAACACAGACTGTACGAGTAATTAGATTTCCCCGAGGATAAAAGTGCCCAAGAAGAGACACCCAGCCCAGCGATCAACGTTAAATGTTGTAACACAGCCCATAGTCCAAATGAAAGAAGGACAAAAAATGAACAATTTATGGGAAACAAAGACTGTACGAGGATTAGATTTTCCCGAGGATAATAGAGCCCGAGAAGATACACCCAGCCCAGCAATCAAGATAAACAGTTCATGTAATCAATTCTCCCAGAGTTATGCACCTAATAAACATTTCAATAACTCTGTAACACCAACCCCTCGTATTTAACGTGACAAACCACGCACGGACAATTTTGTGCAAGTAGTCATACTTATGAACGATGTAAACAATTATCCCAGGGAACAAGTAGCAAAAAGTGAAACACCACGAAGACAAACCATGAACAATTAGCCAACCCAGTAATGAATTAAACGGAAGCGCAAAGTAAAGTGACAACGTATGTGAGTATTATAGACACGTAGAATAATGAAGTAAGTGTGAATCTTATGTATCTAATTACAACTTTAGTGAATATTGAGAAACTTTTCATAATCAGATGAAGACAAGCGTAGATTACACTACCCCAATGTTGCAATCAGACATTAAGTTTAAAAAAAATATATTTTGTGAAAACTTTTGTGTACAAATTGTTTAATTTATATATACATATATCAGTGCTCTTGAAGTCAGTTACGTATCGTATCGTTATAGCGTCAGGTGGAAGTATAGTCAAGTTTAGATAAAAAGCAAATATGTACCATTTTAGGTGATAAAATAGTTGCGAAGGCAGAACTCAATAAGTTAGAACCATGTAGAAAACCAGTTACGTATCGTATTGTCATAGCATCAGGTGGAAGTATAGTAAAGTTTAGAGAAAAAGAAAATATGTACCATTTTAAGTGATAAAATTAGTCGCAAAGGTAGAACTCAATTAATTAGAGCCATGTAGAATTATTAGCATATCAGGTTAAGGAATTTTAGTATCAGGTGGAGGGAATATAATTGTTACATAATCATATAACCAAATGTGTCATAGAAACTCTTTGACCCTTTTTTCAAATAGGATGTATAGGTGGTGGACTTTAAAGTAATGTTTTAACACGTAGTGTCATATCTTACCAGAGCTAAATTTAATTCAAGTAACAAGTACCAAATCAAAAAAAAGGGGAAGCGAGATCAAAGTTTAAAAGAGTAGAAAGAGCGGGTGACACAACGATGAGGACATCGTTAAGAATGGGAAGGATGATATGTAATGGAATCGATTTTCAAGACCCCGAAAACTTTCCAAGTAAAATATAATCGCCCAGAATATAAACCCACAAAAATTCAAGTAATACTTAATTGTCAAATTTAAAAAAGTAGTGAAACATCGTATTACAATTGTAACTATGAAAAATCTTTCCTACAAAAAAGGTAATAGCGATAACTATTCAAAATTATCAATTTCACATGACACGCAACCAACCCTGTAATCTAAATCTTGAGTTTGAAGTTCCAGGTGGTCACTTGAGATAAGAAATAAAATTATGCATTTAAATCCTGTTTCGCGAAACTATGCATTTAAATTGAATATTAGTTTCGCGACATACAAAAGTAAAACTAAATATTCCACTGAAATTACAGGGTAGAGCTTTAAAAAATTTTTGCGTGAGATACAATGTAAAACTATGTATACAAAAAATTGTATCACGCTAAGAAGAATTCCAAAATGAAATTTTAAAGAATCATAAGTCGGATTAAAAGTTAATTAAAATCGACTAGGTGATTGGTACGTCACCGTCAAATAGTAATAGAGGGCAAAGAATCAGAACCAATAGAATCAGTATACTGTGCTTTTCAGCAACGCCTGAATGTAACCCTCGGCGAAATTACAGGGTACAGTTTCTTCGAACTTAGCAAGTTTCGGTGAGTCTATGGTGAGTTTTATGTGAGTCTATTGGGGTCGATTAGAAACCTCTTATCAGAAATTTTGAGAATTTATTTGTTTGTCTTTTATGAGTTTTTGGAGTGAAATTTACTATACAGTAGTACTGAACGTTACTTGTGTTCCCAGTGAGCAGTTTTAACCTACTGTCATTTACTGCAAGTGTTTTGATATACCCGAAGCTCTGTTCGATATTTGAGTAAATAAATACATCACTTTCTTATTTTTATTCTCTTTATGCTAGTATTTCTCAAGATAGCTTCTCCTTGTGGCTCCACTCGCTCTCAAAGGAACCTGAAGCCCTTCAATCCGATTTCGCCTCAGTATGGCCATTGATATAGCTCCCCATTTTGAACCGCTAATTTAAGCTCCCTACACATGAAGTTCTGCCTCCACTCAGGCATGCTATTCGTGAATCGTCAACCAAGAGTTCAACTAAAAAATACCCACAGAAATAAGTAAATGGGGAACTCATGTACAAAGAATTAACTTAAAGTACAAGAACGAGACTCTCTTATCAATAATGCCCATTTACAATTGAAACCCCCCCCCCATTAGACGTCGGCATTAACAAAACTTAAGGATTTTATAAATACATGTGAAGCGTGTAATTTAAGGAAAAATCCCCAAACGTATCGTAACCCCCCCATTGAAAGGGTGCCAGTTGCAAGGTTTCCCTTAAATATTGTTTCATTCGATCTATACGGGACAACTGGAGAATTACCTGTCTCTAACAGAGGTCATACTTGCGTTCTTTCAGTCATCGACCATTTTACTGGTTTCACTTTTGCCAAAGCATTGAAAAATCAAGGCGCATATACCACAAGTAAATCATTAGCAAAAATATTTTTCAAGGTTGGTGTCCCTGACAAGGTAACAAGTAATAAAGGAAGAAATATCTTTTATAAATTAACAAAAGAGTTCATGAATTTCTTTAAAATATAAAAATCATTAATTCCTCCCTAACCTACAAACGCTATCGGGAAAATTAAAAATAAACTGAAAAGATTTGCCAATGTCTTGAGAATTTTTAAAAAGGAAACCTTCAACGATTGGGGACGATATCTCCCTCATTTAAAATATGTAATTGATACCAATCGTTGTGAAACGACCCAAGAAAGTCCATTTTTTCTTTTATTCGACCGCGATTTTGAAATACCTCATCAGGAAATTATAGAGTCCAGACAGTATTACAATAATACGGAAGACTATAAGCAAGATTTTATAAATAGAATGAGGAAAACCTATAAAATAGTTAGACAAGAATTAGAAAATGTAAGATGAACCAAGAGTTGAAAAAAAAGTCCAAAGTTAAAGGGAACATAAATTTTAAGGTAGGCGACTATGTCTATCTAAAAAAAGAAGCTAAGGTAGAAGACAAAAAACTTTCCAATAAATATTCGGGACCTTATAGAATAATAAAAAAATATGACAATAATTTTACTTTTAAAATGATAAACCCAGACAATGGAAGAACATACAAGGAAGATGTTAGCCATATAAATGGATCTAAATACCCAGTTAAGTGGGTACCCGAACCCTCATCTTTAGATTCATCAAACGCGGAAAATGATTTCCCTAGGTCAAGTCTGTCCGAGTTAAAACCTTTCAATTTCAAACAAAACTACTTCGAGAATCATAGCGACGAGGAAAATTTTGAAGAATTTTTAGCCATGAAAAATTTAGTCATCCCTAAAAGAAAACCCTTAATTCACATACCAGTAAGAACCCCAAAAGGTCCAGAAAGTTCATCATCAGAAAGTTCCGAAGAATTTGATTATACGCTGTCCCCAAAAACCCAATTTTTCCCCGATAGAATTTCAACCCCGTGTCCCTCCAAAAGATTCCCCGATGACATGGTATCCCCAGCAACTCCGATAGAAAGATCCCTGTCAATACAGGATGAATTAAACAGAGCTATGGAAACCCCAGGTACAAAAGTAAGGAAGACACCACCCAGGGATACAAATAAAGGAAATACAAAAAGTTAGAGAGAAGCCATGGACATGATAAATTATCCGATAAAAACAACTCAAAGTACCTTGCCCTGGACCCAGGAACATCCTGAAGATGAAAATCTAGGAGAATACCACCACATAACGGTATCCAAAGTAAAACCCAAGGAATCACACTACTGGAAACAGACCATGCTAAAAAATATACCCACCCCCGGAAGATATGGCATTCAAGCAATGGCGACATCCTCCAAAAATATTTCACTCGTCCAAGAGTTCCCAAGAATCCTTTAGCTCCCCCGAAACAGAACTTCAGCGTAAGGAATTGGAAAATAAACCCTCTACCTCAAATGGAGATGAAATATATGAAGCAAGGGCAGGTGATACCCCAAAATTGCAAAGGACCACTCCCGAAAGCCCCAATGATGAATCATCAGGAACTAGTTCTACTGGGTCCGACGATGAATCAGCTACTGATGAACCCCAAGATGTACAACACCGAAAACCGGCTTCTGCCGCAGCTCATGCAAAGGCGGCTAAAGTAAAAGGTCAAAAATTCCTATTGAAACAGTAAAAGAAATTTGACCTAATCTATATGGGAAAGTAAAAAAATATTAAAACGCCAGAAGCAGAGCAGGAAGTTACCACGAAATCTGGCAGAATAAGTAAAACACAAGAAAAATGGAAATACGTATAGAGATCAGGTACTCCAAAAATCCATATGGTAATCTTAAATCGAAATGACCAGCTTGAAAAAAAACCTTAAAACATAAGAAAATATGAATAAAACGCTTCAACGAAAGATACCCGCAAAAGATCAAAATAATTTAATAGTTAACTTTTCAATATGAACTGATTCTTAGTTCGATAAAAATCCTTGAACATAGAATAAGAAAAAGAATTATACAACCCATCCCCTAAAAGACAAAATAAAATACCTAGTGCCACTCCGTTACAAGCATAACGAATACGGAACAGCTTTTCAACATACGATTGAAACTCCTAAATGCCTCTGCAAAATTAATTACAGAAAAACTAAAGATCGAAAGTATGATGGAGGTCACGCTTAAATCTCTTAGAGAAATCAAGGCTTCCCAAGAAGAAATAAACAAAAAAATAAACGAGATCCTAGTAACTAAACAAATAGATAAATTGCTCGAAAACCAGTTTATGGAAATTAAAGAGCAGACCCCAAAAATCCAGAGTGAAATAGAATCAATAAGTGACACCACGCTCGTTAAGGGATATAATTACCCCGACAAGGTCCTCAAATTACAAGTATTATACGATAAAATGCAAGAAATTGGCAAGAAAGTGCAAGAGTATAGAAAAAGTACTGTGCTATCCGCGTCAATATCCATACAAGAAGCCCTGGCATCTGAACGAGTAAAGGTTTTAGGATTACGACATAAATACGACAACTTAAAAGAAAAAAAAGAAATAATTAAGCTCCAACAGTACAATTTAGAGAAGCAATTGAAAGAAAAACAAGTCAAAATTACCAGAGAATTACAAAAACAAAGAGAATTCTGCTCAAACCTAGAAAAGATGGTGGCGACATATTTTACAGTTGAAATTAACCTACCCCACAACCCCCATTTTGGAAGTATTCTTGCTAACAACGAAGGGCCATGTTCGACGCATTCACAAACCGCGTATTTTGAAATCCCAAACCAAGCCCCGTATCATTATATCAAACACCAAGTGGAATCCATTCAACAAAATCCTCCGACGGACAATAATATAATTATGAGGACCCAGTACCCCAACGCCAGAGCAAATGTTACAACGGGTCAAAGTTCCCCAGAAGTATCTGCATCACAAGGAACGCCCAAAACACAAATATCAATAGATGATACGAAAAATTAAGGAATATCAATCATGAAAAAAAATTGAACACAAGAAAAAGGTGGTAAAAATTCATTTATCGTTAAATGAAAAAAAAAAGTTTTTTTACCCGTCTAATATATCAAAATGGATGCGCCTTATAGAATATAACGTATAGCGACAAGATTTAAGGAACAAACTCGTAACACGAGCGTGATCTCGTTAAACTAGACTAACTATATTTCTGCTAGCCAGGATATAGTATTTCCCTAATCTTTTCCTCGATAATGTACATGGACCATTAATCCATATGCAAGATACGTGATGACGAAAGAATATGTCATCAAAAGAAATCATCCTATTTAGTAAAAAAAAGAAAAAAAAAGATTTTTGTGGCCTAGCCTAATTGACCAATTCGATTAGGTGAAATTGCTTCAGTGGCCTAATCCAATGCTAAATAAAATATCTTTATGCTACGTTTGACAAGTACCCTGAATAAGAATTATTTTGATAAACTGTCCGCGCTATCTAGTGACTTCAATAGATATTTTTATGTATCATTAAAGTTCCAAAATATTGTATCTAACGATCACAAATAAGATAAAATTAATTCAAATAAAAGGACGCATTGATTAATTTTTCAATTTTTTAGGAGCAATTATAGAGAACGTATTCTCCCTGGCAGGGATATCGAGAATACATTGATTATATTCTCGAGTAACTATCTGACGAAAAATTGTGTACCATGAATTAAGATCGTAATTAGCGATTAGCTAAATGAAACATTAGTTTTGCAATAGTTAACAGAAATAGTAGAACACATACAGCCGCTAGGCAGAGGAATAATAGTCAAAAAAGCATAACAATCGTATCAATAACTTTAGCCAAAATTACCTTAAAATGAATGGTATCGATGAAAAGCAAAAACGCACAACTAAAATAACGAGGAGCTACCCCAAGAAAAAATGAAAGAAAGGGAAACTTTCTAGGCCAGGTGGTTACCTAATTTTCGAAAGAAATTCGCAACGTAGTTCAGAAATAATTAAGCCTCAAATAAAACTATTTGCCTGCAATCCGGGAGTTTTGAAATTTAAATTATCAATTGCATTTTATATATATACAATATGCACTTTACTAAAATAACTCTCCAAAAAGCTATAAGCATAAAACCAATTATTTGATTCCTAAAATATAGTAATTCATGGATAAAGAAAATAAACACGATATTTAAAGGACAACCATATAGCGTGTATCGTGAAAATGACCCTTGTGTCAATCAATCATAAAATCATTGGGGCGTTATAAACGATAGCAGATATCATTTTTCTTCGAATAATAAATAATAAACCAAAGAAGAGTATCCGTTGAAATTAAAAAAAAAACGTTCGTTAACTGGAACATAGTTACCTATAAGATATAGGCAAGTTCTAACCTATCTAGTCGCGTGTCAATCACGCAGTTAGATAGTCTTGAGAGACAAAAATAGGTACTTCCCATAAGTCAAAAAGAATCCATGATATTAGTCAACAAAATAATAAAATATCGCATCTGCAAGTCACGAATAAAACCAAACTAAAGTAGGAAAGAGGACACTTATTGATCAACCTTTTGTCAACTTTTGATGACCCTCTATGAGAAAAATATGTTTGCTGTCACAAATTCTTGTACCATAAACTAAATTTGCAACCAACACCTAGCTAGCTAAACCATTAATCTTGCCATCGTTAGCGAAAACAGCCTAACAACTGCATTGGCAATATATATATATATATATATATATATATATATATATATATATATATATATATATATATATATATATATATATATATATATATATATATATATATATATATATATATATATATATATATATATATATATATATACAGGGTGTTCCAAAATGGTTGACCCCATTTTGTAGCCCAATAACTTTGGCAATCTTTGTTGGAATGACCTCAAATTCTTACAGCTTGTGTAGAAACGTTTCAAGTTTTTGTGTGTAATATTTGGCATTTCTATCTTTTCATATTAAGAAATGCCGTTCAATTCAAAAGAAAAGGCGTATTGCGTCTTAGAGTACGCTCGGACTGAGTCACCTAAGACAGTGCAGCGTGCCTTCTTCACAAAATTTGCAAAGAAGACACCAACTACAAAAAAAATTAGGACTTGGCACCTAAAATTTTAAGAAAACGGCTGCTTATGCATACTTAAATCGCCAGGACGGCCATCAACATCAGCAGAGACAGTGGAGCAGGTTCGTGAAGCCTTCCTGCGTAGTCCTCGGAAGAGTGTTAGAAGAGCAAGTGTGGAAACCCACATTCCACAAACAACAGTTTGGCGAATTCTGAGAAAACGATTGCGATTTAAACCTTACAAGCTTCAGCTCGTTCAGGCCTTGAGGGAAGGTGATAAGCGAAAACGTAAAGAATTTTGTGTTGAAATGCTAGATAAACTCGAAGAAGACGATTTCGATGATCGGCTAGTCTTTAGTGATGAATCCACGTTTCACTCGAGCGGCGAAGTTAATAAACATAATGTTCGCATTTGGGGCGAAGAAAATCTTTAAACCAAAGTTGAACACGAGAGGGACTCACTAAAATTTAATGTGTTTTGTGCAATATCCAAGAAAAAAGTTTTTGGGCCATGTGTCTTCGAAGGACATGTGAACGGAGGTGTTTATCTTCAAATGCTTCAGAATTGGCTAATTGATCAACTCATAGAAAATGAAGACGAAAGTTTCATTTTTCAGCAGGATGGGGCTCCACCTCACTGGAAGCTCACTGTACGAGCCTACCTCAATGAGGTTCTGCCAGAGAGATGGATCGGTCGCGGTAGTGAAGAAGACGATTTGCTTCTGAAATGGCCACCACGATCACCCGACCTTTCGCCGTGTGATTTTTTCCTCTGGGGTTATGTGAAAGGACTAGTCTACCTCCTCTTCCAGCTAACATTGAAGAACTGAAACAGAGAATTACAGCTGCACTGGAGACTGTTACCGAAGACATTCTACAGCGAGTTTGGCAAGAGCTCGAATACCGACTCGACGTTTGCAGAGTCACAGGCGGCGCTCATATTGAACATTTATAAAAATCTGTCATAGAACCAACAAATATTTGTACTTTTCTTTGTAAATTTAACCAATAAAACATATGACCTTCAACATAAAGTGTATTTAGTTTCATTAAGATCCATCGCGTAGTTTCCGAGATATGGGCATTTAGAATGGGGTCAACCATTTTGGAACACCCTGTATATATATATATATATATATATATATATATATATATATATATATATATATATATATATATATATATATATATATATATATATATATATATATATATATATATATATATATATATATATATATATATATATATATATATATATATATATATATATATATATATATATATATATATATATATATATATATATATATATATATATATATATATATATATATATATATATATATATATATATATATATATATATATATATATATATATATATATATATATATATATATATATATATATATATATATATATATATAATATATATATATATATATATATATATATATATATATATATATATATATATATATATATATATATATATATATATATATATATATATATATATATATATATATATATATATATATATAATGCAAGAAGTTTACTAAAATAACTTACCAGAAGGGGTAAAAGAATAAAGCCAATAATTGAAATCCCAAAATATGGTATTTCGTAGATTAAAGAATTAGGTATAATATTTGAAATGATACCAATGTATAAAACTAGGGTAATATCTCTTAAAAGATAGCAAATATTGTTCTGCTTTAACAGTCAGATAATAAACAATAGACTTGAAAAAAAGGGTCTGTTAAAAATTAATGTAACAAAAAAACCCTTTCATTAACAGGAAACTTTTGAAAGTAAACTACGCCATTATACTTGTAGAAACATGGCTGTGGTGTTGGCCTAATTCACAAGTCATTGCAAAAAATAGCCAATTCCAACTTCTATAGATTCTCGCAAAAAAAAAGAAAAACTCTACAAAATTATCGTAGTCCACAAACGCTTATATAAGGACAAAGTGGTATTTAATAATTATCACCAACCTTGTAAACTGTTCCAACCTAATATCCTTGCTAAACTTATCCTCCAACCATGACTTGTAAAATAAACTAATTAAAAACATATTGTTCAAGTCAAGCTTCATGAAATTCATATCATTTAAGAGTTCTAAAAGTATGTATTCACTGAGAAACATACGTATTTGAACTGAAATTATTACGACAAATGCAAGCATTTATACAAAGTATATATGAGTCAAGGATAATCCTTAATTTAATCAAACGAAAGTAGGAACCGTAAAATTTATAAATAGGTGAACGGAATCTTAGTACCATAAAGTAAAGACAACGACCCAAATTTCAAAATTGTTATTATTTAGAAAATGCTTGAAAAACCCTATTTAAGTATGCAATATTGACACAGATATGAGAATAAGGTTTAATACCCTTGGACTTCTGAGGGGGATGGAACAAAAATAGTTCACGCTGAACTTAATGAGAAATATTCTTAATGAGAAATTATGTTAAAATAATATAAAGTAGATAAGTTTCTATATCTTAGGCAAAACTCCCATTCGAAAAGCATAAGCAGATCCTTGCAAAATTCTAGGTAATATCAAACCTCTGCCACGTGGCATAATCTCTACCACTTAATTCTGTACAAAATGATTTTAAACTCACAAAAATGAGACACAATTGAGCTTTATATACCGCGTCTGGTACAAATTAATTCTGATATTGTTTGACCTCATAATAAATAGCTTATACTATGTCTTATTACATTTAGATTGGGGACAAACTCTAATCGATCAAAGGCTCACTACAGAAACGTATAATATATTTACGTTTAGGGAATATAAAGAAATACATTTTTATGCTTTAACAAGTTTTTAGATAATATTGTGCATGAACATGAACATATCCGCCACATGGCGATAGCTCCGTCGCAGAAGAAGAAAAGTTGACACCATAAAAGTGAATGTGTTTTTCTTTTTAACTCATTTATTCGGGAAGATTCAATCCCGATTAACAAGCCTTTGTACTCCACCAATTTAACATAACTCTAAAATACGCTGAAATAAAGAGCTTATCCCTACATATTATAAAGATATTATTTGAGTAAACATCAACAAAAACTCCTCACTCGATTCAACCTAAACAAAAACTTCAGAATAAGCAACTAACGAAGAAATGATTACAGTATAAAATAAATGAACTTTCTTTGATTAATCAATTACAAAACCGAAGAAACTAAAATCAATAGGTATTGTAATGGAAGGTAATCAAAGCTGAATAAAGTATGACGGTAAATCAAAATGCGTTGCAATTTAATAGCCTAATTTTTGAAAGCCTTAAAAGATAAGTTCACATCTTCAAACTACGGCCTTAATAAAAATTGTTCACGTTAGCAGGATACAAAACAACCATATTCGCATTAAAAAGATTGTTAAAAAGGAATGTTTGCTTGGTTATCTAAAAATACAAAAAAATTTTGTACCCACAGTAAATACTAAGTGAAGTTTTAAAAACCTTTTCAAATTAATCGACAGCTATAGCATTAATTGAAATATACTAGCCAATATAATACAACCCTTTCATTAACAACCTAAGCTTGAAAACCTACTCAGAACCATGTAAAGGTACTTTTAGCTAAAAATCAGTAGTGATACCCACCACACTTCGGATGGCAACAAAAAATTTTTTTATTTTTTATTTTACTCTTGACAATTAATAAAAGCTCAATATAAATAACAATTCTAATTCATAAAAGAAAAATTAAATAATAGTCAGCGAACAACCCCGTAAAATACCTTGAAAGTGGTATAGGAGAAGTAATTCAAGTATCCAAGCGATACGTGATAGTGAAAACGGATGAACCCACAAGCATAAAAGGTTAGAACCGAGGATGTGTATGGTGTATATTATCCCACCGTGCGGGTACTTGACTCTCACCCTCTGTTAAAAAAAAATTTACACAAGTTACTAAATGAGGGAGAGACAGGCGTTGTAAAGTCTGTTGCTGACTTGGTTTTGTAACGTCTGATCAGATTTTGCAACTCCCCGTAGAACCTGGAGACTCCTTCTTGCGGAATTTTTTTTGGTGACACTTAGTTCAATAATGTGCTGAAATTTTGTGTCGAAATTTTATTCAATGGCTGATCGAAACTGGGATGATCAGCCATTGAACGAAATTCAACAAGAAATCGCTCTACAAGCACTACAACTGCCTAGCCGTCAAACTTCTTCGACAAGTGGACCCTCAATCGTGAGAGGCGGTGGCCATGGGGGAATAGAGGTGGTATTATATCATCCCGTATCCGTTCCTGTTTGGCCCTGGCTCTCTATGAAAAACAGCCATATAGATACGAGTCATGATTACGTATCAAGGAAAATAACTGACAAATGAATAGACCTTCAGTCGTGAAAAGCTTTGGGCAGTCAGGTGGAAGTAGTGTATATTATCCCTCTGCCTCTTGATTGATCTCAGGCTATCTATGAGAAACTACTACCCAGTTGGAAATGTGAAAGACAAACAATAAAGAATTATAAACCTCAATTAAGCGAAAAAACCTTACAACGTGGTGACCCGTTCGTCGACTGTTGTGAACTGTGGTGTATTTTATCCCTTCGGCCATCGCAGTCTGGCCAGTGAGCTCTTATGAAAAACAAATCAGCCCATCCCACTATGTGGATACATTCCGATACGTGGAAAGTGCTTAAGCTCCGTGTTTTTACTGTTGATATTTTCGGGGAGAGGCACGTAGCTTGATATTTCTTACGAAGAACAACTCGAACAGGAAAAGGAACCCAAGGATACCAGTGAAAGTTAAATACCATAAATTAGAAAGACCAAGTAAACAGCTACATGTTACAAACAATCGTCAAATTGAAAGCGCTAAGCAACGTACCGTGTAGCCAACTATGTAACTATTTTAATTATTTCATAATCATTATTATACCTTAAACTACTATAACCATTTTGAAAATATATTACTATTAAGTAATAATTTATTTCATAATTACTAATAAATTTTATATAAGAACACGTCTACAGATACGGTACGGGAGTAACCTTCAACCACTGGTTAAGGGAAACGTGTAATGGAATCGATTTTCAAGACCCCGAAAACTTTCAAAACATTTCGTAATTACTAACGCATTCCTTAAGATCCTGTGGATTCAACAAGTTCAACAAGAAATCGCTCTACAGACACCACAACTGTCTAGCCGTCAAACTTCTGCGACAAGTGGACCCTCAATCGCAAGAGGCGGGGGCCATAGGGGAATAGAGGTGGTATTATATCATCCCGTATCTGTTCCCGTGTAGTCCTAACTCTTTATGAGAAACGACCATGCAGTTACGATAAGTGATCATCACATAATGAAAAACTACGGTTTCGAAGTGGGACAAAACTACCCTAAGCCATGGGGAACCGTTGGGCATCCGTAGTGTCAAACGGTGGTAAGGTTCCCTTGATATTCTCTATTGTTATCCCCTCCACCTGATACTAAAATAAAGATTTTTCATAATACAATGTTTAAATTTTGCAATTAAGTGTTACTTTAATTTTGCGGGTTTATACTGGGCAATTATATTTTACTTGGAAAGTTTTCGGGGTCTTGAAAATCGATTCCATTACAAACGCCAAAACAAGCAACCATACGGTACGTTACTTATATTAACCTAGGATATAGTAAAAAAAAAAAGTAACCATGATGAGATACCCAAGCCATCAACAATTAAATAATCGTAGACGAGAAGAAGTAAACTCATGGAATCTTAATAAAAGACATAGTGTAGATAACATTAATGATTCATTAAAAGAATGGGGAGTTATCGAAAACTCATTAAAAGAAGAGGAACTTATCAGAACAGTAGAAAATCTAGACTGTCCAAAACTATATAATCTTCTAAAATCCCAAAAGGCAAGGTTGGAAAAAAGAGTGATCCTAAAATTAACGGCAAGCTTAGTGCATTATAACTTCAGTGCACGAGAAATGACAAGAACACTAGAGCATACTAAATTAAGTGCCAACCTGACCTTCTGAATTTTAATACAAGATATTCCAACAACAAAATATAACTCATTGTCTAATTATATCGCCAACAATATTTGGAACGACCAAGACGACAACAACATAACTACAATTTGGCCCATTAAATTTCTCTCCATACAAAAAGACCAATGACACATGTTGAAAGGTGAAAGCTTTCTTAAGGCCTTATACGTCAACTGTGTAAATAACACGTATTTGAATCCAATAAACCCTTTAACGAGATCCGCCATTTTTCAAGTTATCCCAAGAGAATATAAAGATATAAAGAAAACAACACTGAATTTCTTCAAAGAAGACGAAGATTTTGGAAGAAAAATATTCCCTGGCTTAGACGTAATCGTGCGTGAGCAACTATGCTGTTGTGTAATGGAATCAATTTCCAATACCCCAAAATTTTTCCAAGTAAAAATGCCCAGAATGTAAACCCAAACAATTTAAGTAACAATTAATTGTCAAATTTAAAAAGTAGCGAAACATTGTGTTACAATTGTAGCTATAAATCTTAGGTTTGAAATTTGCATAAAATATGTCAAAAATTGTATAAATT
Source organism: Artemia sp. Qi Xiang Cuo (assembly GCF_049724085.1). NCBI lineage: Eukaryota > Metazoa > Arthropoda > Branchiopoda > Anostraca > Artemiidae > Artemia > Artemia sp. Qi Xiang Cuo. The sequence goes on along the minus strand of NC_142808.1, from coordinate 61,932,039 downwards.
AAATACAATGAAATACAATGTTAAACTATGTATCTAGTAAAAATGGTACCATGCTAGGAAGAATTCCAAAGCGAAATATTATAAGAATCATAATCGGTTCAAAAGTTAATTAAAATCATCTAGCTGATCGGTTCCAATAGTAATATAGGACAGATAGTGAAACGAATGGGATCCGAATAATATACTTGTTAGTAACGCCCAGACGTAACCTCTGGCGAAATTGGAAATAGTAGATAGCGAGAACTTAGCAATTTTGAGTCAGTCTTAGAGGAGTCTATTGGCAGTCTATTCGGGAGTCTTTTTGCAGTCTTATGTTAATCTTGTATGAATCTTATGAGAGTTTTACTTGAGATTCGGGACAGTTTATTGTAGACTTACTTTCAACTTTTATCCCATGTGAATTAAATAGACAATAGAATTGAACCAGTGACCAGTTTTAACTTAGTGCCATTTACTGCAAGTGTTTTTATATACCGAAGCTCTGTTCCAATTCTGTGAGTAATAAATGCATCATCTTCTTATTTTATTCTCTTTATGCTAGTATTTCTCGAAATAGCTTGTCCTTGTGGCTCCACTCGCTACCAAGGGAAACTGTATCCATTCAATCTGATTTTGACTCAGTATGGTCGTTAATGCGAGCTCCCTATTTATACAGTTAATTTAAGCTCCCTACGCAGAAAGTTACGCCTCCACTTAGGTATGCCACTCGCGAACCATCAACCAAGAGTTCAACTGAAAATTATCCATAAAAATAATTAAATGAGGAATTCGTGTACAAAGAAATAACTTAAAGCAGAAGAACAAAAACCCTTTTATCAAAAACTTCCCCTTCCTTGAAAACTCGCCATATCATTAACTAAGGAAAAGTGAATAGTAAAGCAAACTCGCAATAACTTAAACCCGAAACCCCCCATTACAATTGGCGCGGCCTGTTTAAAGGAGCAAAAACACAAGGACAACATTAAAAAAAAAAAAAATTGTTGAGAAATATTACGCATAGGGAAAGTCTGATAATTTGCGCATGCCTTAAAGTACCATTTTTTCTGCATGCATTGAATTGTCATATTTTATGCATGTTTTGAAGTGCAATATTTTGTTAAGCCTAAGTCCCCTGAAAATAGTAGCAAAAGAAAATACATATAATTAAGAAGTATCAAATTTAAATAGTATCAAAACAAATAAAACCAGTACCGAATTTTAACCCATCAAAAAAAAACAAATCAATATGTGGTTAGATCAAAACGCACAATTATTAAAGCAAAAAAATTATTGCCAAAACAGTGGAAATTTCAAAGTCACTACCCCCATATAACGGAGATGCGGATGTAGATGAATTTATTATCCAATTAAATCAATTTGTGGAGGTAACCCAAACAGACTTAAAATCATTAGTAGGCATGTTGTTAATGAGACTTAAGGGGCAAGCACTAACATTCTTGAAACAGATAGAAAATACAATAGGGGAAGATAACAATCTTCCAATGAACTCAATAGAAGAACTGTTAAAAGCTTTCCAAGAAAGATTTATGGAAACTGGTTCAAAACACAAACTTAAGCACGGAACCGTATGTTTTGACAAAACCCAAAATGTTAGGGATTATCTGCACAAAGTAATAGTCTCTATTGAAGCTAAATACGGGAAAGAATCTGGTCCCTTATATAGTAAAATCGTACTAAACGCTTTCATGCAAGGTTTGAGCCCCAAACTATACCGAATGTTTATATCCAAGAATATTCAAACATTAGAGCTAGCAGTTCAGGAAGTAGAGAGAATGATTGAAATTGATTCGATTTTGGCAAACCACAATAAGTCAAGAATAAACAATATAGAAAATTCCAATCCGGGACAATCACGAGGAACGTCCCCAGGATTCCTTTCGAGAGACAATTCACCCAGACCAAACCAAAATAGATCTCCATCCCCTACCAGGCAAAAAACGGTGCGTTTTGTACCCACGAATACGACAAACTACGTAAACAACCACCCAATTATATGCTATGCATGTAATAAACAAAGACATATTGCCAGGGAATGCCGTACGAGAAACAACTATACACCAACAACCCCCAGTTTTAATAACTGTTTGTTCGGGAGAACAAACATAAATGCCAATGGGTCAGGAAGTTATAGAAATAACCCCCCACGCCTCCCACAGTTCCGCAACCCCTACCAACAAGGATTTGCATACTCAAATCCTTCCCTCAACCGACTAAATAATTATCGGTTCCCCAACCCAAATACGCGACAAAACATGTACCAATATAATTCACGGACAGTGTATCCGACTAGATTTAATAGGAATACGAGCGATGACAGAAGATATTTCTTTCCGACGGGAAATGAAAGAAATTTTTTGGGAAACAAAAGAAATTTTTCGTCGATACAAAACGATCAAATGCCGCGAGCCGTCGGCACAAGGAATTTTAACCCACGCAATAACATGTGGCAACCAAGAAAATCAAATGTCAATCAACTCGGAACTTCAATTGCTAATGAACCCAATTCACTTCCCTCCGAACCCCAATTTCAAACACCCACTTATCAAATAAATGCACAGGGAAACAAATTAAGCCCCCAAGAAAATTAACCGGGACCCTGGAGGCCAGTATTTTTCATAGGTCCCTTCCAGTAATTGTACCTTCCTTAAGTGATAATAATGACATATTACCTATATTAAATAATTTTGGTGTTGCAAGTATTAGTTTCAAAGCGTTAATAGATTCCGGTGCATCAGTTAACATAATAAATTCGAATGTATTTAATAGACTACCAGTATATATTAAGCGACGGAAAAACTTCAATATTCCCAGTTTAACAAGCGTCACAGGTCATAGGCTGGAAGCTATAGGCTCCATATGTTTAGATGTGACAAAAGATAATAGAATCTTTCCTACAAACTTCATAATCTGCAAAAATTTCCCATATGAGGCTATAATTAGTGCTAATTTTCTAAAATCTAATAAGGTGTTATTGGACATAGCAAATAACATACTCGTGTATCCATACAATGCTAATCCCCAACGTATGGAGAGAGGGGAAGCAATAGTGAACAGAATAAATTCTTTTGCACCTCACTCCCTGTCATTTTCTCCCTCAGGAAGAGGAAAAGAACCAAGTAACAAATGGCTAGAGTCAATAAAATAAAAAATGGAGCAAATGTAGGAGCACAGACCAACATAAATAAATAAAATTGTTGAATTATCGACCGAAATAATAAATCCAAGTACTATCGTAAGAGGCCAGGACTTAGATTTACCCTTGCAACCAACCCCAAAAGCGGAAGACTTGACGCAACAAATCGCCAACCTTAACTTAGTAGAAAATAAATTGAAAGAAAAATATTATGGATTCGCGGTGCGTAAAACAAAAATCCCCCCAAATACTATGCAAAGAGTACAAATCTCTCAAATGGTCACCCCTGTAAATGACAATTCCGAAATTTGGTTCGCATCCCCGTGTAAAGAAATTCCAGAAAATCTGTTTTGTGAAGAACAGATCATTTCATATGAAAAAGGCGAAGGTTTAATTTGGTTGACTAACACACATGAAAACGACATGATTACATTAAAAAAAGGAACATGTCCTGTTGAAATACAAGTGATTTCTGAACACGAGCTAAGCAAATGGAAAAACTCCAAGGAAAGCTTAGTTAATAGCGTCGGTGTTAGCCCTCCAAAGAATATATACCCCCTAGCAAAACCCCAATTTTTGGAAAAATTTAAATTAGATCATATCCAAGATACGCAATTAAAAGAAAAGTTATGTGAATTGCTCTGGGATTTTAGAGATATATTTTCTACATGTGAGGAAGATATTGGATTGATACCGTTTTATGAACATTCTATCCAAACCATAGGGTTGCCTGTAGCTAAACAGCCCTATCGTATCCCTTATCCCTAAAAAGATTGGTTAAAAAATAAAATCCGCGAATTAGAAAGAAACAATATTATATGGCCAAGTATAAGCCCGTATTCATGCCCTGTTATACTAGTACCAAAAAAGAACAAGGACCTTCGACTTGTAGTAGATTATAGAGCCTTAAATAAACAGGTAGTTAGTGACAAATTTCCCCTGCCCCGAATTGATGAAATCCTAGATTCCATTTCAACCAAAATGAAATTTTTACGTCTCTTGACCTCACGCAAGGTTATCACCAGGTTAAGATAGCAGATAACGACGTTTATAAAACGGCCTTTGCAACAACAGAATGTGGTTCTTATGAATATTTGAGAGTACCCTTCGGACTCAAAACTAGTTCAAGTGCATTATCTAGGCCCCTATTACACTTATTACGAGGTATAGAAAATATTATCCATTTTGTGGATGATGTAATTTGCTTGGGAGAAACGCCAGAAGAACATATGAACACATTAGCCAAAGTTTTTGAAAAATTCAGAGAGGGTAATCTGAAATGTAGAACTGAAAAAGTAAATCTATTTCAATCCGAAATAAAATTCTTAGGAATGATAGTGACCCAAGGTCAAATATCACCGGACCCTGAGAAGATAAGATGTGTAGAAAACCTCAAGCCGCCAAAAACTATGAAACAACTAAGAGGTATTATTGGTTAAACCAGTTATTTTAGAAAATTTATACGGAAATATGCTCAAATCGCAAAACCCCTGACAGATCTAACTAAAGGGACTTCCCAAAACATTATCTAGTCGTAGGAAACTCAAACTTCCTTGGACACACTCAAGAAAGCTCTTACTTCTGAACCAATATTAGCGTTACCAGACTTTAAAAAAGGAATATTTGTGGTTACCACCGATGCTTCAGGTCTAGGAATCGATGCAATCCTTTCCCAATCAATTCCCGTGGAAAACCACCCCGAACCCCTGCAAGAACCCCCTCGGTATATAGAGAAAATCATATGCTATTCAAGCAGAACTCTAACCAAAGGCGAAAGTAGTTATTCAGCAACGCAATTGGAGTTACTATCTATAATTTACCATTGAGATAAATTCAGGCATTATTTAGTAGGACGAAAATTTAAACTGCGCTCGGACCATAAAAGCTTACAGTACGTAAGCACATTCAAAAATCCAACCGGAATTTTAGCGAGATGGATAATGAAAATCCAAGACCTGGATTACGAATTTGAACACGTGACAGGTAAACAAAATGCCCCTTGCGATTACTTGAGTATATACCCTGAGAATAACCCGTCAGGCAATGAAACTAAACAAATAAATGCCATTAATCCCAGTAAACGAAAACACAAGAAGAATAAACCAAAAATCCTTACAGAAGAAAACGAAATTACTCGTAGCCCCTTATCCCTAGCTAACATTAAGAGAAACCAAGTTAAGGATGAAATGTGTTTAACTCTGATAAGTTCAAAGCCCTAAGACGGGAAATAGACAATTTTTATTATGACTTTGACGAAGAAATCCTTTGCAGGATAGTAACAGGTGAAACAAATAGAAATCAAACACTAATAGTCCCAGTACTACCTCAAAGCTTAATAACGACTGCCTTTGAGTACTTCCATTCAGAGATAGGCGGACAGTTAGGAATAACCAAAACATTTCACAGGACAAAACAATATTTTTATGTTCCGTCGGCATTAACAAAACTTAAGGATTTTATAAGCACCTGTGAGGCGTGTAATTTAAAGGAAAATCCTCAAACGTATCCTAATCCCCCGATGGGAAGGGTGCCAGTAGCAAGGTTTCCTTTTGATATCGTTCCATTTGACCTATATTGTATGAGTTAAGGATTATCTGTCTCAAATAGAGGAGATACATGCGTCCTTTCGGTAATAGACCATTTTACCGGCTTCGCTTTTGCCAAAGTATTAAAAAATCAAGGCGCAGAGGCCACCAGTAAAGCATTGGCAAAGAGATTTTAAAAATTTGGTATTCCTCACCAGGTTGTTAGTGACAACGGAACTAACCTTGTTTCTAAAGTAACAAAAGATTTAATGAGCTTCCTTAAAATTGAAAAATTATTAACCTCCCCCTACCACCCCCAAGCTAATGGAAAAATTGAAAATAGGCACAAATTATTTTCCATTGTTTTCAGTATCTATACAAAACAAAACCGAAACGACTGGGATCTATATCTACCTTACCTAACTAATGTAATTAATACCGCATATTCAGAAACGACTAAAGAGAGTCCATTTTTTCTTTTATTCGGCCGCGATTTTAAAATACCTTATCAAGAAATAATAGAATCAATGCAGTATTACAATAATACAGAAGACTATAAACAGGATTTTATAAATAGGATGAGAAAAACCTATAAAATGGTTAGACAAGAGTTAGAAAAATGTAAGATGAACCAAGAGTTGAGAAACGATTCCAAAATTAAAGGAAATATAACTTTTAGAGTGGGAGATCGTGTGTATCTACAAAATGAGGCAAAGCTAGAAGGCAAGAAACTTTCCAATAAATATTCGGGACCCTACAGAGTAATAAAAAATACGACAATGATTTTACTTTTAAAATGATAAACCCAGAAAACAGGAGAACATACAAGGCACATGTTAGCCGTATAAAAGGAGCCAAGTACCCAGTTAGGTGGGCACCCAAACCCTCATCTTCAGATTCATCAAGCGCGGAAAACAAATTTCCTAAGTCTAGGCTATCCGAATTAAAACCCTTTAATTTCAAACAAAACCACTTTGAAAACCATAGCAAAGAGGAAGATTTTGAAGAATTTTTGGCCATGAAAAACCTAGTAATCCCTAAAAGAAAATCATTAATACCTGTACCAATAAGAACATCAAACAGCCCAAGGAGTTCATCTTCAGAAGGTTTGGAAGAAGATTATACGTTGTCCCCAAAAACCCAATTTTTCCCCGACAGAATTTCAACCCCATGTCCCCCCAAAAGATTTCCCGATGACATGGTATCCCCAGCAACCCCGATAGAAAGACCCTTGTCGTTACAGGATAAATTAAACAGAGCTATGGAAACCCCGGGTGCAACAATAAGAAAAACTCCACCCAAGCATACAAATACAGGAAATACAAAAAGTTTAAGAGAAGCCATGGACATGATAAATTATCCGATAAAAACAAGGCAAAGCACCTTGCCCTGGACCCAGGAACATCCTGAAGATGAAAATCTAGGAAAATACCACCACATAACGGTATCTAAAGTAAAACAAAAGGAATCACACTCCTGGAAACAGACCATGCTACGAAATACACCTCACCCCCCCCCCCCCCCGAAGATATGGCATTCAAGCAATAGAGAAATTCTCCAAAAATATTTGACTCCTCCCAGAGTTCCCAAGAATCTTTTAACTCCCCAGAAACAGGATTTCAACGCCTGGAAATGGAAGATAAGCCCTCTACCTCAAAAGGAGACGAAATATATGAAGCAAGGGCAGGAGATACCCCTAAATCGTAAAGGACCGCCTCGAAAGCCCAAATAATGAATCTTCAGAGACTAGCTCTAATGAGTCCGACGATGAATCAGATCCTGACTACCCCCAGAATGCTCCAAAACAAAAACCGACTTCTGCCGCGGCCCATGCGAAAGCCGCAAAATTAAAAGGTAAAAAATTCCTACTAAAAGATTATAAGAAATTTGATCTGATATCTATGTGAAAATCGAAAAATAATAAAACACAAGAAGGCGAACAGGAAGTTACCACGAAATCTGTAAAAATAAGTAGAAAACCAGACAAATGAAAATATGTCTAGAAATCAGGTATTGTGGTATCTAATCTCTAACCCAAAAACCCATATGGTAACATAAAATAGAAACGAGAAACTTGAAAAAAAAACCTTAACAAAAGTATATAAATAAAACACTTCAACAAAAGCTACCCGTAAAAGGTCAAAAGAAGTTAATAATTAATTTTTCCAGATGAATTGTATCGAGCCGGGATTCGATAAAAAATCCTTGAAGATAGAAGAACGAATATTGTACAACCCATCCTCCAAAAGACAAAATAAAACCCCTAGTGCCATCCCATTACAGACAGAACAAATATGGACCAGCTATTACAAGTACGATCTAAATATCTAAACGCTTCAGCACAACTAACAACAGAGAAACTGAGAATCGAAAACATGATGGAGGCTACGCTTAAATCCCTTAGAGAAATTAAGGCTTCTCAGGAAGAAATGAATAAAAAATTAAATGAAGTCTTAGTATCCAAACAAATGAATAAACCACTTGAAGCCCAATTTAGGGAGATTAAAGAAAAGATCGCAAAAATTCATACTGAAATAGAATCAAGAAGAAATCCCCTATTCATGCGAAGCGCTAGTAGGTAGTACTAAACGTGAAATATTTATTCATCTTAGAAATGACCTGTGGCTATTTTCTGTTCCAAAAGAAACAATTGGGACTATCTCTTGTTATAACAACACAGAAAGAATCGATCCAAGCTATAGAACTGAACGAGAATTACAAGACGTGGGAACAATAACCATAAAACAAGGATGTCGATTAGTAACCAAAGAAGCCACGGTACAAACACCACTGATAACCACAAGCACGAATAGAATAATTCCCAAAGTGGTCAATTTCAAACCAGTCAATTTATCGTATAAAATTCCTAATATTGAAGATGAAGAATTATAAGCCACAATATGGTCAAAAATAGAGAATATCAAGAAAACCTTAGCAGTAACCAAAATAAGCGAAGCTTTAGACTCTGAAACTTCTTTATTTACTAATGAGAACCAAAGATTGGCGTATATAGAAAGTAGATACAGACTATTCTCAACAAATTTTTGGTGGAATATCCTCCTGACGGTAGGATTAGTATTCATGATCTCGATAACTATAAGAAGGTTATTGAACCTTAATTACAGAAGAATTTTGAGACTAACGCGTAGAAAAAGAACACAGACAGATCACAGCGAGCCGAGCGAGATTCAAATCCTAAACCCGAAACTCCCTAATAATTCTTAAACAAAAAAAAAGGGGAGGACATGATCGAACAAATGAGAATAGAGGTCCTCATTCGTGCCATGTCCAGTCCCAAATTTATACTTATTGTTTGCGTACACCCATGCGGCTGCTGGACCGTATTTCTTTAGCAGCATGGACGCGTAAACAGTAAAGACCTCAAAATTTATAGTAAATCGAGACCTCACATAAAACCATGTAACCTACCTCGCATGTAGTCTTAGAATAGAAAATTAAATGCTAAGGTAAATTAACATAGAATGACATTTAAAATGTATTGAATATTGAAAGTGTGGCAAATGCACATATATACTTGTGTACATATAATTACCAAGTCTTGAGAATCTTATATTGTGTTATTTTTCGTAAACATAATAATTTTTCTTATGACTGCCTAGGTTACTACAAGATAAGCAACCTAGTATAGTAACCTAGTATTGCTGGAATATGCATATAAAAGCATGAAAATTGCTTTTATTCATTTTATCTTTGAGTTTAAGTATACCCATGTTAAATTGATATGATTAGTACGACTAATCAAGACTATTATTTAAAACAATAATCCCCGAATAATGTTGTATAAATTGTGTATTATCGCCGTACGCGTTTTTTTTACTTATGTAATTATAAAGAGCGTATGATTCTGCCCAGATATTTATATTACAGGAAGCAGAGTAATCAGTGCAAATTAATTATTGGTGTACCAGCATGCAACATACATACAATCCAGTAGCATCTACTCTCATCATTTGTCAACCACCGATAAGTACTCACCAAGGAAACCCCTCAAGACAATGACCTGATGACAGTCCAAGTCAACCAAGCCTAGTACAAAGTAACACTACCCCAGCCCCTATTAGCAAACTAAGGACCCCGTATATAGATATACATCTGAACTAATAACAACCGAAAAAATCACCCCGACAAGTCATGTCGTAAAACTGCAGAAATATCCGTCAAATTACTATCCTTAGACGGCAAGGTCCTCAAGACATTAACATCTTAAGGAACATCAAGAATAACAGTGGAGTAAATCCCTCGAAGATTAAAGACCAAATCAGAGACAATATATCGGAACAATATTCCAAATTTAAGTTTTGAACCTATTCCAATCGTTGTTAGATGTCGCAAAACCAAACCATCCTCCATGAGAAGAAGAACCAAACATAATCAATTATGTGGGAAATCTAAACAGTACGTGATAACTTTTCCCAAAATGAAGCGTTAAGAGAAGAAAACTAATCAGTTATTAGTGTTTTAATCCCCATCATTAATCCCTCAATGATGATGTATCATTAAAACAAAAATCAAAAGCAATACGTCAAAGATAGAACCAGGATCAAATTTTGATTCAACCATAGTTAACGTTAAATGTTGTAACACAGTCCATAGTCCAAATAAAAGAAGGACTGAAAGTGAACACTTTACGGAAGACATGAACTGAACGAGTATTAGTTTTTCCTGACAATAAAATTGTCCAATAAGAGATACCTAGCCTAGCAATCAAGATACCCATTTCATGTAATCAATCCCCCAAGGGTTATGTACCTAGTAAACATTTCAACAACTCTGTGACATCAACCCCTCGTATTTGACGTGACAAACCACGCACGGACAATTTTGTGCAAGTAGTCATACTTATGAACAATGTAAACACTTATCCCAAGCAACAAGTAGCAAAAAGATGAAACACCACGAAGACAAACCATAAACAATTAGCCAACCCAGTGATTAATTAAACGGAAACGCCAAAGTAAAGTGACAACGTATGTGAGTATTATAGACACGTAGAATGATGAAGTAAGTGTGAATCTTATGTATCTAATTATAACTTTAGTGGACAGATGAAAACAAGCGTATATTACGCTACCCCAATGTTGCAATCAGACCTGAAGTTTAAAAAAAATTATTTTGTGAAACCTTTTGTTTGCAAATCGTTTAATTTATATATATATATATATATATATATATATATATATATATATATATATATATATATATATATATATATATATATATATATATATATATATCAGTGCTCTTGAAGTCAGCTACATATTGTATCATTATAGTGTCAAATGGAAGTACAGTCAAGTTTTGAGATCAAGCAAAAATATACCATTTTAAGGGATAAAATAGTTGCAAAGGCAGAATTCAATAAGTTAGAACCATGTAGAAAATCCATTTACGCAACTTGTCGTTATAGCGTCAGGTGGAAGTATAGTCAAGTTTATAAAAAAAGAAAATATGTACCATTTTAAGTGATAAGATGTTCGTAAAGGCAGAACTCAATTAGCTAGAACCATGTAGAATTATTTGCATATCAGGTGGAGGACTTTTAGTATCAGGTGGCGGGAATATAATTATTACATAATCATATAGCCAAATGTGTCATTAGAAACTCTTTGACCCTTTCGTCAAACAGAGTGTACAGGTGGTAGACTTTAAAGTGATGTTTTAATACACGTAGTCTCATATCTTACCAAAGATAAATTTAATTCAAGTAACAAGTACCAATTCAAAAAAAAGGGGTATGCAAGATCAAAGCTTAAAAGAATAGAAAGAGCAGGGTGACACAACGATGAGGACATCGTTAAGAATGGGAAGGATGATATGTAATGGAATCGATTTTCAAGACCCCGAAAACTTTCCAAGTAAAATAAAATCGCCCAGAATATAAACCCACAAAATTCAAGTAACACTTAATTGTCAAATTTATAAAGTAGCGAAACATTGTACCACAATTGTAACTATGAAAAAATCGTTCCCACAAAAAGGGTAACAGCGATAAATATTCAGAATGATCAATTTCACATGACATGCAACCAATTTCACATGTCAATTTCACATGACATGCAACCAACCATGTAATCTAAATCTTGAGTTTGAAGTTCCAAACAATCAACAGGTGGTCACTTGAGATAGGAAATAAAACTATGCATTTCCTTATAATTACAAGATAAAAACTTCAAAAATTAGTTTCGCGAGATACAAAAGTAAAACTATATATCCTGCTAATTATAAAGTAAAAATTTTATCATGCTAAGAAGAATTCCAAAGTGAAGTTTTAAAGAATCATAAGTCGGACCAAAAGTTAATTAAAATCGACTAGCTGATTGGTACGTCACTGTCCAATAGTAATAGAGGGCAAAGAATCCGAGCCAATAGGATCAGTATACTGTGCCTTTCAGCACCGCCCGAATGTAACCTTAGGCAAAGTGGCAGAGTATAGTATTTTCAAACTTAGCAAGTTTGAGTCAGTCGATTGGGAGTCTTTATCAGTCATTTTGAGAATTTATTTGTGAGTCTTTTATGAGTTTTTGTACTGAGATTTAATAGACAGGAGTACTGAACGTTACTTGTATTACCAGTGAGCAGTTTTAACCTAGTGTCTTTTACTGCAAGTGTTTTGCCATACCTGAAGCTCTGTTCCGATATGTGAGTAAATAAATACATCACTTTCTTATTTTTATTCTCTTTATGCTAGTATTTCTCAAGATAGCTTGTCCTTGTGGCTCCACTCACTCTCGAGGGAACCTGAAACCCTTCAATCTGACTTAGACTCAGTATGGCCATTAATGTAAGCTCCCCATTTTGAACCGCAAATTTAAGCTCCCCGCGCAGGAAGGTCCGCCTCCACTCAGGCATGCTATTCGTGAACTGTCAGCCAAGAGTTTAACTGAAAATTTACCCATAGAAGTAATTAACTGAAAACTCCTATACAAAGAATTAACTTATGGTACAAGAACGAAACTCTTTTACGGATAACATCCATTCATAATTGAAACCCCCCCCCCATATTATACAGTTAAACGGGGGTTCCGTTAAATGGAGTTGAGTTGCACGGGGGTTGAGTTGCAAGAGGGTTCAGTTAAAGGGGGTTCAGTTGCATGAGAGTTCAGTAGCACGAGGGTTCAGTTGCAAGGGGGTTCAGTTGCATGGGGGTTGGGTTATACGGGGGTTTAGTTGCAAGGGGGTTCAGTTATACGGGGGTTCAGTTGCACGGTAGTTCAGTTACACGGTGGTTCAATTACACAGAGGTTCAGTTACAGGGGTTCAGTTGCTTGGGGTTCAGTTACACGCGCGCCAAAATTTTTACAAGGATTCGTGTAACGAGAACTAAGACATAAGATACTAACATTTTCATTTAACAGTTGTCTTCTTGTTACGCTAACAAATAGCCGTTACATTATATCACTGGCTACAGACATTTGCGATTTTTTCAGTTATACAATGAGATAGACATCTAGAAAGAAGAATCATCGTACAGAAAGACTAAATATAGGTAAAAAATATTTTGAAAAGGTTAGGATGTAAAGATTATAAGAAGTTATTTCGAAATAAAATATTATAATATAATAACTTCATTATTCAAGTACTAGGGGGGGGGGGGGCTTTGGTGCCCACCCTATTTCTTAAATCCTACACTAAAAAGACATTCTTAAAATCGAAGTAATTATATAGGATACCACTGTTTGTTTTGTTGATGAATGTTTTACAAAATGTTTTGAACATTATTTAACCAGATACATTTGATAAAATTATTACTGCACAATATTCAGGACATGGTTTTTTCAATATTTGTCTTTTATCAGATTTTATTAATCCCTTCCAGTTTATGCCTTCTTCTCCCTGACTTAATGCGTGAATTTAATCTAAGGTTACAAGCAAAAGTGTTTTTTTTCAATGGTATTATGAATAGCTGCTAGTTATAAATATTCAAACTAAATAATGGCAGAAGCTATTAAAGTGAATTAATTTTCGATTATAAAAAAATCGGTATTAATGGTATAAATAGGAGAAAAGCTCCCCCCTCCCTCCCCCTTTGATTATTTGTCCACTTAGATTTTAAAAGAAAATATTTTGAGGGATACTTCATTGAAAATACAGCAATGGCTGAGGTGAATCTTTATCCTTTAACCCTTATCCTTCATTGAAAAATCCTTTTTGTAACTTCAGTGAAGAAAGTTAAAACGGTAAATTTTCCCCCTCTTTCCTGGAATATGAAAGTTATATTTTGTGCCCCTTGCTTCTATATTTCTGGTATTTAATACCACTTCCAGGAATTATTGGGGGCCCGGGTGTTAATCTAAGCGGAAGGGACTTTCAAAACAAATTAATAAAAATTTATGAGGTAAAAGTATAGAATTGGCAATATTCGGAAGGAAATACGTTAAAAAAAATCTTACTTCATAATATGCCGAAAATATGCACTTAACACATTTTGGATGGTCTTCCACTGTATTTTACCACTAAATTTCCCTAATATGCCAATATATAGCCAAAATCATATATTTTCTATGCAATTTTTCATTTTCTTATCTATCATTCCGGTTAGCCGTAAATTGAATCAACGGTGACGAAATCAGTAAATGGAAAAAATACAGGGGATATATATATTTTGGGCTATATATTCGCTCATTATGAAGGTGGGTCAAATGTAGTGCTTGTAAATATTTCAGTTTTCGTCCCATTTTTTAAGAAAATAGAAAGTCTGGAAACGGTATTAAAACACTAAGGAATAGTGGGCCGCTGAAAGTGAATATCCAGAGATGAGACATTTTCACATATAGTTGCATCCCATATAAGCAGTAGTATTGGGTCAATGACTTAAAGAGGCCAGTACCCACACCACACAAGAAGCCAATCATACAACGGGTCCACCATACAAAAGGATCATCGTACAAGAGGCCCACCATACAACAGCATACAACACCATCCATGCAACAGCCATAACTAGCCGTATAAAAACAGACAACACTGTCCATATATCAATACACAACACTATTCACACAATAACATCCATACATCCA
>NC_142808.1:61915252-61916846 GCF_049724085.1 Artemia sp. Qi Xiang Cuo | reverse complement strand
GTGTTCGCATGTTTCCGTGTCTTGACTCTTTGTGATTATATGTGTTTTCCTCACTCTCTCACTAAGCCTGTGTGTCTGAGTAGTTGTTTGCATGTTTTCGTACCTGACAATCACACAAAGTCAGACACGGAAACATGCAGACACCCGTTCAGACACACAGGCGTAGTGAGAGAGATGCAAAAAACACCTACAATCACACAGAGTCAAACAAGAAAACGTGCAAACAACCACTCAGACACACAGGAATAGTGATAGAGAGAGATAAAAAAACACCTACAATCACACAGAGTCAGACAAGGAAACATACAAACACCCGCTCAGACACACAGGCATACTGAGAGAGACAAAAACACTTACAATCACACAGATTCAGACAAGGAAACATGCAAACACCCGTTCAGACACACACACATACTGAGAGAGACAAAAACACTTACAATCACACATTGTGACAGACAGATACAAAATAACCTAAAATCACACAGGGTTGGACAGGGAAATATGTAAAGACCCGCTCAGACACACAAGCATAGAGAGAGAGAGAGAGAGAAAGACAAAAAACGGTGTTGTGTCTCTCTCTCTCTCACTCTGCGTGTGTGTCTGTGTTGGGTGTTTGCTCGTTTCAGTGTTCGACTCTGTGTCTCTGACTCTTTTTGTTTGTTGGTGTTTCTCTCTCTCTCTCTCTCTCTCTCTCTCTCTCTCTCTCTATGTGTCTCTCTCTCTCTCTCTCTCTCTCTCTCGCTCTCTCTCTCTCTCTCTCTCTCTCTCTCTTTCTTTATCTCTCTCTTTTTCTCTCTCTCAGTATGCCTTTGTGTCTGAGAGGGTGTTTACTTGTTTCCGTGTCGGACTCTGTGGGATTGCAGGTGTTTATGTCTCTCTTTCTCTCTCTCACTATGCCTGTGTCTCTGAGCTTGTGTTTGCTTGTTTCCTTGTTTGACTCTGTGCGATTGAAGGTGTTTTTATCTCTCTCTCTCTCTCTCTCTCTCACTAATCCTCTGTGTCTGAGTGGGTTTTTGCATGTTTCCGTGTTTGACTCTGTGTGATTGTAGGCGTTTTTGTCTCTTATTCTCACTTTGCCTGCGTGTGTTTTTGAAAGTTTCAGTGTCTGACTTTGTTTGATTGTAGGTGTTTTTCTCTCTTTTCCTCACTAAGCCTCTGTGTCTGAATGGATGATTGCATTTTTCCGTGTCTAATTCTGTGTTATTAAAAATGTTTTTGTTGAGAGAGAGAGAGAAAAACACCTACAATCATTAAGAGTCAGTCGCACAGAGTCAGACACGGAAATATTCAAACACCATTCTCAGACACACAGACATAGTAAGAGAGAGAGAGAGACAAAAACACTGTTTTTTGTCTTTCTATCTCTCTATGCTTGTGTGTCTGAGCGGGTCTTTACATATTTCCATGTTCAAATCTGTGTGATTTCAGGTTATTTTGTATCTGTCTGTCACACTGTGTGATTGTAGGTGTTTTTGTCTCTCTCTCAGTATGCCTGTGTGTCTGATTGGGTGTTTGCGTGTTTCATTGTCTGACTTTGTGTGTTTGTAGATGTTTTGTCTCTCTTTTTCACTGTGTCTGACTCTGTGTGACTGAC
>NC_142808.1:61805252-61910252 GCF_049724085.1 Artemia sp. Qi Xiang Cuo | reverse complement strand
CAGACACGGAAACATGCCGACACCCGCTCAGACACACAGGCATAGTGAGAGAGATGCAAAAAACACCTACAATCACACAGAGTAAAACAAGAATACGTGCAAACAACCACTCAGACACACAGGCGTAGTGAGAGAGAGAGCCAAAAAACATCTACAATTACACAGAGTCAGACAAGGACACATGCAAACACCTGAGCATGCATACCCTTTTAATTTTAAATGTTTTTGTCTCTCTTTCTCACTGTGCCTGCGTGTCTGAGTAGGTGTTTTCATGTTTCCGTCTCTGACTCTGTGTGATTGACTCTTAAGAGAGAGAGAGAGACAAAAACACTGTTTTTTGTCTTTCTCTCTCTCTATGCTTGTGTGTCTGAGCGGGTCTTTACATATTTCCATGTTCAAATCTGTGTGATTTCAGGTTATTTTGTATCTGTCTGTCACAATGTGTGATTGTAGGTGTTTTGTCTCTCTCTCTTAGTATGCCTGTGTGTCTGAATTGGTGTTTGCATGTTTCCTTGTCTGACTTTGTGTGATTGTAGATTTTTTTGTCTCTCTCTCTCACTGTGTCTGACTCTGTGTGACTGACCTTTTGTGTTTCTCACTCTCTCTCTCTCTCTCTCTCTCTCTCTCTCTCTCTATCTCTCTCTTTCTCTCTCTCTCTCTCTCTCTCTCTCTCTCTCTCTCTCTCTCTCTCTCTCTCTCTCTCTCTCTCTCTCTTTCACAATGTTTGTGTTTCTTAGCGAGTGTTTGTATATGTTTCCATGTCTGACTCTGTGTGATTGTAGGTGGTTTTGTCTCTCTCACTCTGTCTGATTGGGAGTGTTCATGTTGCCTTGTTTGACTATATGATTGTAGGGTTTTTTTTTCTCTCTCTTTATGCCTGTTAGGATGAGGATCTACTCATTCTGCCGCTCCTTTTCAAACTTTTTAGTTACCAGACCTTATATATATCGTGTTGGATTCCAAATTAAATGAAAGGAAAGAAGGATGCTTTATTTAGCTTCAATTCATTGAATTTAAATATTAAACCCTATAGATGTAAATGGGACGATATGGCGATCATGGCACTGAAATAGCTGCCAAAGTCTCAGCAAAGTTCAGTTTTCTTTGTGGTTTTGCGTAGTTTTTTTTCTACTGTGACAGTGTAGGCAATCCAAATTGGACAACCAAAATTTCTATTAGCACCTTAATAAAGACCAAAATGTATGGGCAAACCCAATTATTTGACATAAACAATCCACATTTGAAACTAGTGTCATTTAATTAATTGAAAGAGTTGATATTTGGATTAGTAGAGAGACTACCAGGTGACATTAAAAGCTCAAATATATAAATTGGAGACGCAGAGGGAAAAGAAGTGGTTTCTAAACTTAAAAAGTTTTGAAGTCGTATCTTTTTTTAACAAAACATTATCTGAGTATTCCGGTTATATCAGGGGGTTCCAAAGGTGCGCGTAAGGAATTATTGCCTGGCAGCCGAGGTGCATTAATAATGCTGGTGCAAAAGGACTTGCATTTTAATTATCACATTACTTAAAACACAGCAAAACATGCATTATTTTTATGTTTTATTTCCCATAGTCTAAGGGGGCAAATTGCCCTTTTTTATCAATTTTTTCCTTTGAAAATACCAAAGAAGAACTTTTTCAATCAAATACCTCTCAAAAAGTTACATCTCAAAATCACAGGGGAGGGGGCATCCCCCTACAAAAAATGAGGAAACAGATGCTAAAAATCCCACATTAAAATGATAAATACAACCTTTCGGAAGCAGAAAGTGCCTCGAATAGAACACCATACTCAAAGAAACTCTTAACGCAGCATCCAATTAAAAAATCAAAATGATATGAAAAACAAAAAGCTTCCTCATATCTAAGGATATTTCCTTCCTTACCAGTCCCTTCTACAATGAAATGGTGGCAATTATATTTCTCTTCACATTTCTTTTCCAGTTATTCCTTCAATAAGAGTAGAAATTAATTTATAAAGAAAATTATTTTCTAAAACAAATCACCAGTTTGCATTCAAAACATACCTTTGTTTTTCTTAATCGTTTCTGGGATTCAGAGGGTACTGCCGAAATTCTACGGCAAATGAGGGAAAAGAAGTGGTTTCCAAACTTAAAAAGTTTTGAAGTCGTATCTTTTTTTAACAAAACATTATCTGAGTATTCCGGTTATATCAGGGGGTTCCAAAGGTGCGCGTAAAGAATTATTGCCAGGCAGCCGAGGTGCATTAATAATGCTGGTGCAAAAGGACTGGCATTTTAATTATCACATTACTTAAAACACAGCAAAACATGCATTATTTTTATGTTTTATATTTTCCATAGTCTAAGGGGGCAAATTGCCCTTTTTTTTCAATTTTTTCCTTTGAAAATACCAAAGAAGAACTTTTTCAATCAAATACCTCTCAAAAAGTTACTTCTCAAAATCACAGGGGAGGGGGCATCCCCCCCAAAAAATGAGGCAACAGGTGCTAAAAATCCCACATTAGAATGCTAAATACAACCTTTCGGAAGCAGAAAGTGCCTCGAATAGAACACCATTCTCAAAGAAACTTATCACATCGTCTTTTTAGAAAATCTAAATGGTATGAAAAACAAACAGCTTCCTCATATCTAAGGATATTTACTCCCTTGCCAGTCCCTTCTACAATGAAAATGTGGCAATTATATTTCTCTTCACATTTATTTTCCAGCTATTCTTTTAATAAGAGTTGAAATTAATTTATAAAGAAAATGATTTTCTAAAACAAATCAACGGTTTGCATTCAAAACATACCTTTGTTTTTGTTTATCATTTCCTGGGATTCAGTGGGTACTGCCGAAATTCTGTGGAAAATCCCAACTGATTGTTAATATTCGGTCGAAAATACAAATCGCAGGTGTTGATTTACTTTATAAAGTACCAGCAACTTCTGAAACAAAACAGAAATAGAGTGGCATCTAAAAATCCTGACACACCTATAGTCAACAACTATTTAAATTAAAATGCTGCTTAAATAATGAACTGATGGTTGCACATGTATCTATATTTAAAAATTGTTTCCTTTCTATGATAGTTGAATTTTGGTTTAATTCATTGAATGTTAACTAACAGAAAAACAAAAAAGAATTAGCCACCAACAGACCCTGCTTCATAACCCCCCAACTCCCGCCAAAGAAACATGAATCATACAATTCAAAACTGTAGTTTTCAGAAACCCAAGAGAAGTCAGCCTAGAAAATTCTTGAATAATACAGCAAATGAGGGGCTACCATATGAAAAAAAGAGTACCAGGCATATTCCCCACAGATAATTACCCTTATATGCAAAATTCAGTAGCCAAAGAGAAAACTTATCTTAGACCTTAGATCCTCCTGTGCCTCCGGAGTCACCCAGGGCATCGACGAAGAGACGCCAGTCGTCCCTCTAATGGGCTCCGGCCAAAACGTCTACCCAATGGGATTGTATGGACGTATTCACGTTGAGAAGGTCCCTCTGGTATGTTCGGCGCTGTGTGTTCTTTAGTTTTCCCCTTTGCCGCGTTCTTATTGGTTGCCACTGGAGGATGGACTTCGGTGTTCGGTCGTCTTTCATTCGTAAAACTTGTCCCAAGTACTTTATCCTGATACTCGGGTTCTGATCATGTCGGTGACAAGAGATTGCCCAGCAATTTGACGGATTGTCTGGTTTGAGGCGTGTTGTGTCTAGATTATATTGAGGATTCTTCGCAGACAATTGTTCTCAAAGGCTTGGATTCTCTTCTCTTGCTGCTACTTTAACTCCCAGCATTCCCTTCCATACAGCATAACTGGGAGAACATTACTGTTGAAGACTCGAAGTCTTAGCCAGATTGAGAACTTCTGCGAGCGCTAAATCTGTTTAAGCCTGGTAAACGAGCAACTAGCCTGTCCGATTCGAGAATGAATCTCTTTTTCTATTGCCCTTGTGTTTTCTACTGTGCTTCCCAGATATTTAAACTGAACAACCGGTTCTATATCCTCGTCGCTGCACTTTATGTTAAAGGGGGATGCCATGACAGCCATATTTTTAGTTTTTGATGCATTTATCTTGAGGCCAAACCGAAGTACATTTTCTGTCCCAACATCCAAAAACTGTTGGAGTTTCTGCTTGTCTGATTCGAGAGGACTAATGTCGCCTGAGAAGTCTGTATGTGCAATCCTCTTTTTGATCCTGATTGGGATTCCGTAGTTTTTGCATCCGCAAAGGATGTAATCAATCACCAGTATGAAGAGAAAAGGGGATGTGACACATCCTTGCTTTACTCCATTTTTGATCCTGAAATATCTCGATTTGCCTTCACTCATCTGTACGCAACACTCCGTGCTCTGGTATAGAGCCATAATTAGCCTTACGAGTTTGTCAGGGACACCTTAGTACTTGAGAATACTTCTCAAAGTCTATGAAAATTAGATAGAGCTTCTGTCTCCACTCGTTTGTCTCTTCTAGCATCATTCGTAATGCAAAAATGAGATCTGCACAGGAACGGTTTGGGCAGAAACCGTATTGTTTGTCCCTTAAATGCTTGTCGAGCAATTGCCTGATACAATGCAGAATTATGTGGGCGAGAAGCTTTCCCGGAATAGAAAGCAAAATAATTTCTCGCCAGTTGTTGCACAGCAGGACATCACCTTTTTTGAATAGTTTCACAAGGTTACTGCGCATCCACTCTTTTGGGACAACCTCGGTGACCCATATCGTGCTATACAATAAAATCCAGGTTTTCATACAGGATCTAAAAGACGTTTTTAGCATCTCAGCAGAAATTCTATCATTTCAAGGAGCTCTTCCGTCCTTCAGCTTCTTTGACGCTGAAATTATCTCAGTTTCTGTAGGAGGATCACTGTCGATTTCAGGAATAAGCAAAGGAGTCTCCGGTATATTGGGGGGATTGATCGCTTATGGACCGTTTAAGACGTTTTCGAAATGGTTGGTCCAGACTTCTTCTATCTATTTCTCTTCTGTGACTATTCTTCCATTTTTGTCGTTGACAGGGCCATACGTTTTTCGCCGCTTGCCAATCATCTCGTTAGTGATCCTGTAGACCGTCTTGGAGTCTCCTTTTTTTGGCTATCATCTCTACTTCCGCTGCCTTTTTCTCCAGGAAAGTCCTTTTGTCAGATCTCACACTTTTCTTTACGAGCCTGTCTTTATCCCTATACCCCATCAGAGATCCACCGGTCTTTGTGTCTCTTTTCATGTCCAATTTCTTTTTTTGCAACATCATTGAAAGCGTTGCTGATTTTACTCTATATAGTGTCCACGTCTCCCTCTCTTTCACCAAGAAGTCTAAGAGCCTCAAACCTGTTGTGGAGACTCAAAAAGAACTTCCTCCTGACTTCTGGTCTAGCAAGCTTATTAGTTATATAGGGGCATCAAGGAGTCTGTCTTCTTTTTTGGGGTCTTCAGTTTGATCACAATCTTGGCGATACAGAGACTGTGGTTTTAGCCAGCGTCAGCTCCTCTCAGTATCCTTACGTCTTGGAGACTTGATCGTCGTTTCCTGTTTATAAGAAAGTAGTAGATCTGATTTCTCGTTGTGCCGTCAGGGGAGGTCCAAATGTACTTGTGGATATTTTTGTGACTAAACTGTGTTCCATAAATCAGGAGATCATAGGTAGAAGCAAAGTCTATAAGTAGGGCTCCATTTTCATTTCTATCGCCAAGACCATGTGGGCCAAGTACTTCTGGGCAGTAGGATCTTTTGCTGCCTTCTTTGGCGTTGAAGTCTCTGGCGAATATAACTATGCCATGATGCGGTGTATCATTGGAGACTGAGTTAAGAGTGGCATAGAAACGCTCTTTAACCACCTCTTCAGTATTATTCGTTGGTGCATAATAGGTAACTACAGTCACTTTGATGTGGTGTCCCTGGAACCTCGCAAACATTACTCTATCATTGACAGGAGTCCAGCTGATGAAAGATTTTGCAGCCTTTTGGGACATAACCATTGCAACTCCTGCTTCTCGTTTCTTTTTGGGTCATCTGTTTTTATTGTTTGGCCATTATCAAGTGTTTCTGTGCCGAAACTGGTCCATCTCACTTCTGCAGTGCTACTATGTCAAGATTATAGGCAGCTACTTCTTGCAGGACCTCCTCGGTTTTGGTGAGCTGCCACATTGTCCTTACATTCCAAAAACCAAATCTAAGAGGCCGTGTCGTGTCCATAAAATCAGTTTGGGGCCGATTCCTTGTTGTCGTCATCTGAGGGGTTTATATTCTTCATATATTCTTTAATTGCTGATTGGTTTTGACGGGAGAGGGACGCAAATCCTCTACCTAGCCCTCCTCCTTTTTTTCAGGCTTGGGACTGGCTGCACGTTTGTTCAGGTGGAGCCAAAGAGTAAGTGTGACTATTAAAATAATGTAGCCAGAAGCCATTTTTTAAAAGTCAACCAAAAGTCTATATTAAAAAATAAAGGCAGAATGTTTGGCGGAGAATCTCCTGCAGTATTTATTCATATATTTCTGTTTACCTAAATTATTTTTTTTGTGTGTTTTGGGGAGTTCAGTTATCATAGCAGGGTAAGATAACAGTTAAAGAAAAGATTAAATTAATGACAACTGAAAAAAATGCTGCCTAATGAAGAAGGTGCATAGAAATAATTGAGTGGAACTAGGACAATAGAGGCATAACTAGTCAAAACAAACTGGCCAGTAATTTTTACCCCGAGATTTGGAAAAGATTGATATTAAGATTACTTCATTTTTGTTTGTTACCAAGTGACCGATCTTCTGTGATTGATTTTATGTGTTATATTTCCATCAGCCTATGTGTCATTTCAACGTAAAATTGAGCAAATAATTTTTTTTTACTGACTAACATTTCTTATCTGATTGGCCATGAAGGCTAGGGAAGGGATGCCCCCCCCTGCAATACGTGATGCCCCTTCTGAAACCAATATTAAATTATACCAGTTATCCATTAAAATAAAAAGTTCCACTTGGCGTACATTAGAAGATTTTCCCGCCTGAGGGGCATACATTTTTCTACATTAATTTAAATAGCAAGCAGTTAAACTCCAAGCCCGGATCAAGTAAGTTCCACATTCACAGAGCTTTTTATTCCAAACGAACAAGCAATAGTTTAAGTAAAGAAAGTTTTTGAAAAATTATCAAGCATTGTTCACAATAGTAGTATAGCAATAGGCACTACAGCGTCAAGACCATCTATTCTATGAAGTACAGAAACAAGACCGCGGTAAGACCATTTATTTGCTTTATTTGCTTGAATTGGTGCATAGTATGAATTGGTGCATCCGTTGCAGTTCCGTCGGAAAAAATAAAGCTGAATACCCTTAAGAGGGTATTCAACCAAAACACATGTCCCTCGTTATGTGTTTTGGAGACAAATTTGGGTTGATTGTGAAACACCACGTTTAGGATGGGTTTTTTAAATTATGAAATCGAGTAAACTCCAATATCAAAAGAAGATGAAATCTTAGAAAAGAAGTCGGGTTAAGGAGCTATCACAGGAAATAAAAAATAATCCTCGTCAGCTTTGGCAATAAGTGTCTAAACTTATTCATTCTTCTTTGTCGCCGCCTGATAGAATTAAATTAAAAAAACAAGTTTTTTTTAACTGAAAGTAAGGAGCGACATTAAAACTTAAAACGAACAGAAATTATTCCGTATATGAAAGGGGCTGTCCGCTTCTCAAGGCCTCGCTCTTTCCACTAAAGTTTGACTCTGTCAAACAACTTTGTTTTTAAATAAATAAAAAAAAATTAGCGTAAAGAGCGAGGCGTTGAGAAGGGGACACCCCCTTTCATATACGGAATAATTTCTGTTCGTTTTAAGTTTTAATGTTGCTCATTACTTTCAGTTAAAAAAGCTTATTTTTCTTATTTAATTACCACCCAAAATCCAAACAGAGATCATTGAAATATTGATCGTTTTTTCTGTGTTGCCAAAAGTATTGTATTCATAATACTTTTTAGTTTCATGAAATGTAATTAGACAAATAGAAAAGGTTTTTTGAAGTAAGGAGCAAGTTTAAAACTTAAAACAAATATAAATTACTCTGTATATAAGGGGGACAGCCGCCTTCTCGACACCTTGCTCA
This sequence comes from Artemia sp. Qi Xiang Cuo, assembly GCF_049724085.1. Taxonomy (NCBI): domain Eukaryota; kingdom Metazoa; phylum Arthropoda; class Branchiopoda; order Anostraca; family Artemiidae; genus Artemia; species Artemia sp. Qi Xiang Cuo. Next base: position 61,902,185 of record NC_142808.1, on the reverse strand, counting down.
TTAAACAAAAGTTTTTTAGTCTTTTGAAAAATCTTATTTTTCCAATTGCAAAATTTCTCAAAAAATTGAAAAAAGGCCAAACTTCACAGGGAAGAGTAGGAAGCTAAGGAAGAGACAGCCCCGTTGATATAAAGAATAATCTGTTCACATAGGTTTCAAATTGGCTCCGTGCTTTTACTTGGTTAAATAAAAAAAACAAGTTTTTTAAACTGAAATTAAGGAGTGACATTAAAACTTAAAACGAACAGAAATTATTCCGTATATGAAAGGAGCTGTTTCGTCCTCAACGCCTCGCTCTTTACGCTAAAGTTTGAATTTTTCTCACAACTTTATTTTTTAAAACAATAAAAAACTTTAGCGTAAAGAGAAAGGCGTTGAGGAGGGGACACCCCCTTTCATATACGGAATAATTTCAGTTCGTTTTAAGTTTTAATGTTGCTCCTTACTTTCAGTTTAAAAAGCTTGTTTTTTTTTATTTAATTACCACCCAAAATCCAAACAGAGATCATTGAAATATTGATCGTTTTTTCTGTGTTACCAAAAGTATTGTATTCATAATACTTTTTAGTTTCATGAAATGTAATTAGACAAATAGAAAAGGTTTTTTGAAGTAAGGAGCAAGTTTAAAACTTAAAAAAATATATAAATTACTCTGTATATAAGGGGGACAGCCGCCTTCTCGACACCTTGCTCATTAAGCAAAATTTTTTTAGTCTTTTGAAAAATCTTATTTTTCCAATTGCAAAATTTCTCAAAAAATTGAAAAAAGGCCAAACTTCACAGGGAAGAGTAAGAAGCTAAGGAAGAGACAGCCCCGTTGATATAAAGAATAATCTGTTCACATAGGTTTCAAATTAGCTCCGTGCTTTTACTTGGTTAAATACAAAAAACAAGTTTTTTAAACTGAAAGTAAGGAGTGACATTAAAACTTAAAACGAACAGAAATTATTCCGTATATGAAAGGGGCTGTCCCCTCCTCAACGCCTTTCTCCTTACGCTAAAGTTTTTTATTGTTTAAAAAAATAAAGTTGTGAGACAGAGTCAAACTTTAGCGTAAAGAGCAAGGCGTTGAGGAGGGGACAGCCCCTTTCTTATACGGAATAATTTCTGTTCGTTTTAAGTTTTAATGTCGCTCCTTACTTTCAGTTTAAAAAACTTGTTTTTTTTATTTAATTTCTGATAATTTTTTAGTTAATGCAGCATTTAATTATTTTGGTTCACCGTCATTGAATAAGTAAACAAAATTTTGTTCCAATTCTTTAAAAATGACCCCTTAATCACAAAGGCTGTTAATTAGAATAAATAGCTCTTATGAAAGTACTAAAAAATCTTTGGCTTAAAGAGCGAGGCATTGACTAGAAGGTGAACCCAATCATATAGCTAATATTTTTTGGTTCGTTTTAAGTTTTGATGTTGCTCCTTACTTTCAGTTGAAAAACTTGTTTTTTTATATTTAATTGCTGATTTTTTTAAAATAATGATGGGAAATCCGGCACCCCCTTCATAGCAATGTCCCTTCCCCATGAAAACTTCCTTCATGAAAAGATCCTCCCATATAAACCCCCGACCCACCCCCAACTCCCAGGAAAAATTCCCCCTGGAAACCTCTTTACTGTGTACTTTCCAATAACCAAAAATATATGTTAACATCTGGTAAAGTTGAAAGCTTCCAGCCCTTACCCTGGGGGCTTTGAGGGATTAAATCATCCTAAAAGATATGTTTGTAATATTTTTAACTACGCTGAAAAAAATGGATGTATCAAAATTTTAATAGGGTGACTTTGGGAAAAAAAATGAACGTGGGAGGGGGCCTGGCTGCCCTTCATTTTTTTTGGTCACTTAAAAAGGGCAATAGAACTTTTAATTTCCGTTCCAATAAGCCCTCCTACGATATTCTAGGACCACTGGGTCGATACAATCACCCATGGGAAAAGTAAAAAAAAAAAATAAATAAACACGCATCCGTGATCTTTCTTCTGGCAAAAAATGGAAAATTCCACATTTTTATGGATAGGAACTTGAAACCTCTACAGTAGGGTTCTCTGATACGCTGAATATGATGATGTGATTTTCATTAAGGTTCTATAACTTTTAGGGGGTCTTTCCCCCTTTTTTCGAAAATCAGCCAAATTTTCTCAGGTGCTTAACTTTTGATGAGTAGAATTAAACTTGATGAAACTTATATATTTGAAATCAAAATTAAAATTTGATTTTTTTGATGTATCTATTGGTATCAAAATTCCGTTTTTTAGAGTTTCGGTTACCATTGAGCCGGGTCGCTCCTTACTTACAGTTCGTTACCACGAACTGTTTGAATGAAATAAATAGATGGTTTGAACATTTTTCTTCAATGTTTGCGGCTGATCCTCCATTGTTAGAAAGCGATTTCCGGGACATTCTGATGCAGCATTTTAATCGACTAAACCAATACAGTAACTGGCTTACTATTACCCCGTCGTGTGTTGAATCTTTTGTTCGTCCTCTTCCTTTAGGAAAATCGCCTGGGGCAGATGGTATTCAGCCGGAACATCTGAGGTATGGTACCCCTAAACTGTTTAGTCACATAGCTTTATTGTTCCATGGAATAGTATCGCAACAGTCTGTCCCACAAGGTTTGTGTCAGGAGGTTGTTACCTGTATACATAAGAAAGGAAAAGACCCTAAGGATTGTTCTTCGTACAGGCCCATTACTATTTTTCAGTTCTAGCAAAGTTACTGGAGAAGATACTGTGCCCTATAGGGGCAGCGCGAGTGGATGTGGGTGACAATCAGTTCAGTTTCCGGTCTGGTCTCGGTGTTCAAAATGCACATGCAATTTTTATTTCAATTGTTGAAAAGTTTAAGAAACGAAAAACACCGTTATTCGTCTGCGATATAGACATATCTAAGGCGTTTGATTCTGTCTTACATTTGGAAGCAGTCCTGTCACTACTAAGGGTAGGAGTTGATCCCTTTGTTTGTAATTGTCTATGGCAATGGTATAGAAAATTTCAAGTAAGAATTCGGTCTGCGGGACAGGTTTCTGGACCTATAGATGTACGTAGAGGTGCTAAACAAGGCTAAGTAATCAGCCCTGTGATATTTAGCAGTGCAGTACGATCTGCGACATAATCGATAGAAGATTTTTTGATAGATGATGGAATTGAGGCTAGTCATCTATCGTACGCAGATGATCTTCTTTTGATAATTGATGATTTAGAATCTTTACAGAAAGCTATTAATGCCGTGTCGTCTACACTTGATGATATTGGGCTAACAATAGAGGTGTCTAAGACTGAATTCGTTGTTTTGAACGACGAAACATTGCCAAATCGTGTTGTTGATGTTTTCGGGAAGACAGTTCTCCAAAAGGATAAGTTTGAGTATCTCAGACTCCGATAAGGGAATTCCATCGAAGCTACTAAAAATTTAGTTATTGCGGCACTTAAGAAAAACTGTGGAAAACTTACGGTATGCTAGCACGAATAAAGGTCAATTTGACAAAATTACGCTCGGTCGTCTCTGTAACACCATGTTCGCGCCACATGTCTTTTTTTACCCCCTTTATAGAATTGCTTTAGTAAAACCGATCGTAAACAAATTCTTTCATTTTTTTCGGTATTGCAAATTTTTACTGGGAATTCCCATATGGTTCAGAAACTCGTATGTTTTGCAGAGGTACTATATTTTTGAGATAAGTAAGAAAATGGGTGAATTGTATACCCGTTTCAAAAGTCGAAATAGAACAATACATGACGTTCCATTGGCTAGTCTTGTGCATTAAAATCGTGTTTTTGATTTCGTTTGTTTTCCTCTCTTCCATCGTAATCGCAATTTAATTTTGTTTTGTAGCGTTGTGTGATTTTTTCGTTATTTTTTCTTTTGTTTTCATAACTTCTTCGAGCATTTATATTGTATTTGTATGAAGGGTTGAAATAAAATTATTATTATTATTTATGCAGAAGATATTGCCTTATACGGTAATCTAAACCTTGCCAGTACACCGACCAGACTAATGTACTCTTTAAACTGACCAGAAAATCAGTTATTCCGACCGCGTAGTGTGTTTACATCCGATCGTAACACCAAATATGGGAGACTATTGGACTCCAACCAGAAAAATCATTTACTCCAAGCATGTATATCATTACATACTGTGGGCACTCCAAATATGGGTCACTAAAATTAGCCTGAGATATAACCTGCAGGCTAGAGTCATGACCTGCATATACCACCACTAAAAGCCTGCAACATACCGACCAGAAATAATATACATTACAGAAGATACATCCACATTGTTTCTTCAGGAATTTGTCCTACATACAGAGATGTGTTAGAATTCTGTCAATTTTGTCTCATAATTCTTGCATGGACATAAATATCAAGATAAATCAAAATGTCAATAATATGAATGTTTTTTTTTTAATTGGATTGAATGAAACCGGTAAAAGTTTGAAATTTTAATTGCTTAACAACAAAGACTATTACTTAAAACTAAAGACAATTATTTACATCTCCGAAGAGATTGAAATCTCAGGTGATGCAGATTGTCAGCCAATAAGTTTTGAAGAGAATTACATAGTATTGGGGATATGCATAAAGTCGAAATTAATAAAGTCGTATACATTTTAGGCAATGAAACGACACACTTTGGACATCCATATCACAACCTCCAAGGGCTCAAATACCCCCCCCCCCCCAAATTTTTGGCCCTCCCCCCGTTTGTTATACCTTTTTTTAGTTTAATTTCTTTAACCTTTTTTTTAACTTTTATTTATTATATATTTTTTTAACATAGAAATGTTTTCAACTTTTTTAAATGTCTTAAAATGGCATGAAATATACTTCAAACAAAACAAAAATTCACATTTAATAACATTTTCGAAATACAAAATGAGAATGATATAGATATTAGTCTTGATTTTTCTATTAGAAAAATAATGATTATAGTAACAATTTTCTTATTTTTTACTTATAATTTTTTTTTGAAAAAAAATTTCAATTTTTTTAATATCAATGAGATAGAATATACTTAAAAAAATAAAAAATTACTTTTGATATTTTCAAAATATGAAAAAAAAGATGATAAATATATGTTCCTCGTGACTTTTTATAATTAAAAATAATATTTGTAGTAAAAAAAATTTTATGCAGCTGCCCCTAGTAGTACTCTATGGTTGGTCATCGAAACTATCTAGTTAATTGTATATTTGCAAACAGCATTTTCTTGTACATTGGAAGGATAAACTCCTGTCATATTAAAAAAAAAAGTAAAGATGAGAAATGCAAACATCCACTCAGACACATAAGCATAGTGAGAGAGAGAGAGAGAGAGAGAGAGAGAGAGAGAGAGAGAGAGAGAGAGAGAGAGAGAGAGAGAGAGAGAGAGAGAGAGAGAGAGAGAGAGAGAGAGAGAGAGAGAGAGAGAGAGAGAGAGAGAGAGATACAAAAACACCTACAATCAAACAGTCCAACAAGGAAACATGCAAAAACCCGCTTTGACACACAGGCATAATGAGATAAAGACACAAAAACACCTACAATCACAAGAGTCAGACAAGAAAACAGGCAAACAGCCGCTCAAGCACACAGGCATATTGAGAGAAAGAGACGAAAACACCTACAATCCCAGAGTCAGACAAGGAATCATGCAAACAGCCACCCAGACGAAACGGCACAGTGAGAGTAAGAGACAAAAACACCTACAATCACAAACAGTCTGACACGGAAACATGCAAACCCCCGCTCAGAACCACAGACGTAGTAAGAGAGACAAAAACAAGCACCTACAATCACACAGAGTCAGAAACAGAAACATGCAAACACCCGCTCAGACACACAGTCAGTGTGTGTAAGAGAGAGAGAAAGGAAGAGAGAGAGAGATAGAGAGACAAAAACATCTGCAAGCAAACAGAGTCTGACACGGAAACATGTAAACACCCGCTCAGACACACAGGCTTAGCGAGAGAGAGAAAGAGAGAATAAAACAGCTATAATCACACTGATTCAGACACGGAAACATGCAAACACCAACTCAGACACAGAGGCATAGAGGAATTTCTCTCTCTCTCTCAAGCCTTTGAGTCTGAGTGGGTGTTTGCATGTTTCTGTGGCTGACTCTGTGTGATTGTGGGTGTTTTTGTCACTCTCTCCCACCATACCTGTGTGTCTGAGCAGGTGTTTGCATGTTTCCGTATGTTTCCGAGTCATACGCGGAAACATGCAGACACTTGCTCAGACAAGATGGCAGAGTGAGAAAGAGAGGAAAAACATCTACAATGACACAGAGTCAGACACGGAAACATGAAAACACCCAACTCAGAGACACAGGCATAGTGACAGAGAGAGACAAAAACACAATCACACAGAGTCAGATACGGAAACATACAAACACCCACTCAGACACACAGGCATACTGAGAGAGAGACGAAAACACCTACAATCACACAGAGTCAGTCACACAGAGTCAGACACGGAAACCTGCAAACACCCGCTAAGACATACAGGCACAGTGAGTGAGAGAGAGAGAGACAAAAACATCTACATTCATATAGAGTCAGACACGGAAACAGGCAAACGCCTGCTCAGATACACATACATCGATAGATAGAGAGACAAAAACACCTACAATCACACAGTCCAACAAGGAAACATGCAAAAACCCGCCCCGACACACAGGCATAATGAGATAAAGAGACAAAAACACATACAATCACACAGAATCAGACAAGGAAACAAGAAAACACCCGATCAGACAAAACGTCACAGTGAGAGTGAGAGACAAAAACACCTACAATCACAAAGGAAACATGCAGACACGGAACAATCACACACGGAAACATGCAAACCCCCGCTCAGACCTACAGATGTAGTAAGAGAGACAAAAAAAACACCTAAAGTCACACAGAGTCAGACACATAAACATGCAAACATCCTCTCAGACACACAGGCAGAGTATGTCAGAGAGAGAGAGAGAGAGAGAGAGAGAGAGAGAGAGAGAGAGAGAGAGAGAGAGAGACAGAGAGAGACAAAAACACCTACCATGATACAGTCAGACAGTGAAACATGTAAACACCCTCTCAGACACACAGGCTTAGCGAGAGAGAGAGAGAGAGACAAAAACAGCTATAATCACACTGATTCAGACACGGAAACATGCAAACACCAACTCAGACACAGAGGCATAGTGAGAGAAAGAGACAAAACAACTATAATCACACAGAGTCAGACAAGGAAACTTGCAAGCACCCGCTCCGAGAGACAAGCATAATAAGAGAAAAAGACAAAAAACTACAATCACACAGAGTCAGACTAGGAAACAAGCAAACGCCCACTCAGACACTCAGACGTAGTAAGAGAGAGAGAGAGAGAGACAAAAACACCTACAATCACACTGAGTCAGATAAAAAAAACATGCAAACACCCACTCAGACACACAGGGATGGTGACAGAGAGCAAAACACCTACAATCATACAGAGTCAGACAAGGAAACATGCAAGCACCCACTCATACAAACAGGCATAGAGAGAGAAACAGGCAAAAACACCTACAATCACACAGAGCCACCAACTCATACACACAGGCATAGTGAGAGAAGAAAAAACCTACAATCAACCTCAAACCTCAGACACACAGGCTTAGCGAGAGAGAGAAAGAGAGACAAAAACAGCTATAATCACACTGAATCAGACACCGAAACATGCAGAGAAATAGGCATAGTGAGAGAAAGAGACAAAAACACCTATAATCACACAGAGTCAGACAAGGCAACTTGCAAACACCCGCTCCGACAGACAAGCATAGTAAGAGAAAGAGACAAAAAAACTACAATCACAGAGTCAGAGTAGGAAACATGGAAACACCCATTCAGAAACACAGACGTAGTAAGAGAGAGAGAGAGAAAGAGACAAAAACACCTATAATCACACAGTCAGACACGGAAACATGCAAACACCAACTCAGACACACAGGGGTGGTGAGAGAGAGACAAACGCCTACAATCATAATGAGTCAGACACGGAGACATGCAAACACCCACTCAGACACACAGGCATAGAAAAAGAAACAGGCAAAAACACCTACAATCACACAGAGTCATCCACTCAGACACACAAGCATAGTGAAAGAAAAAACACCTAAAATCACACAGAGTCAGACACGGAAACATGCAAACATCCATTCAGACACACAGGCTTAGTGAGATAAAGAGACTAAGGACTACTGCAATCACACAGATTCAAACACGGATATATGTAAGCTCCCGCTCAGACACACAGGCATATTGTGAGAGAGAGAGAGAGAGAGAGAGAGAGAGACGGAGAGAGAGAGAGAGAGAGAGAGAGAGAGAGAGAGAGAGAAACACCTACAATCACACAGAGTCAAACACAGAAACATAAAAAACACCCACTCAGACAAACAGGCATAGTGCGGGAGAGAGAGAGAAAAACACCTAAAATCACACAGAGTCAAACACGGAAACAGGCAACCATCCACTCAGACCCACAGGCTTAGTGAGAGAAAGAGACTAAGGACTATTGCAATCACACAGAGTCAAACACGGAAACATGTAAGCTCCCGCTCAGACACACAGGCATAGTGAGAGAGAGAGAGAGAGAGAGAGAGAGAGAGAGAGAGAGAGAGAGAGAGAGAGAGAGAGAGAGAGAGAGAGAGAAAGAGACACAAAAACACCTACAATCAAACTGAGTCAGACACCGAAACATGCAAACAACCTCTCAGACACACACGCTTTGTTAGAGAGAGAGAGAGAGAGAGAGAGAGAGAGAGCGAGAGAGAGACAAACACATATAATCACACAGAGTCAGACACGGAAACATGCAAACACTTGCTCAGACACGCAGGCATAGTGACAGAAAGAGACAAAACACATAAAATCACACAAAGTCAGACAAAGAAACATGCAAACACCCACTTATGCACACAAACATATAGAGTGAGAGAGAGAGAGAGAGAAAATACCTAAAAACACACAGAGGCAGACACGGAAATATGCAAACACCTGCTCGGACACACAGGCTTAGTGAGAGAGAGACAAAAAAAACTACAATCAAACAGAGTATGACACGGAAAAATGCAAACACCTACTCAGACAAATAGAAATAGTGAGAGAAAGAGACGAAAACACCTAAAATCACACAGAATCTGACACAGAAACATGCAAACACCCGCTCAGACACACAGGCATAGTGAGAGAGAGAGAGGGGAGAGAGAGAGAGAGAAAAACACCTACAATCACACAGAGCCAGACACAGAAACATGCAAACACCGGCTCAGACAAACCGCATAGTGAGAAAGAAAGAGAGACAAATACAAAAACAGTCACACAGAATCGGACACGGAAACATGCAAACACCTACTCAGACACACAGGCATAGTTAGAGAGTGAAATAAAAACACCTACAATCACACAGTTTCAGACAAGGAAACATGCAAACAGCCACTCAGAAACACAAACGTAGTAAGAGAGAGAGACAAAAACATCTACAATAACACAGTCAGACAGGGAAACATGGAAACACCCTACTCAGACACACAGGCATAGTGAGAGAAAGAGAGACAAAACACCTCCAATCAAACAGAGTCAGACACGGCAACATACAAACACCCGCTAAAACACACAGGCATACTGAGAGAGAGAGCCAAAAACACCTACAGTCTCACAGAGTCTGATACGGACACATGCAAACACCCACTCAGACACACAGGCATAGTGAGAGAGAGAGAGAGAGAGAGAGAGAGAGAGAGAGAGAGAGAGAGAGAGAGAGAGAAATCTACAATCACACAAAGTCAGACAAGGAATATGCAAACACCCACTCAGACACACACATGCATAGTGAGAGAGAGAGAGAGAGATGCAAAAAACACCTACAATCACGCAGAGTCAAACAAGGAAACATGCAAGCGAAATCTCAGACACACAGGTATAGTGAGAGAGAGAAAAAGACAAAAAACACCAACCATCACACTGAGTCCAACAAGAAAACATGGAAGCACCCGCACAGACACACAGGCATACTGAGAGACAGAGAGAGAGAGAGAGAGTCTCACTGTGCCTGTGTACCTGAGTGGGTGTTTGCATGTTTCCGTGTGTGAATCTTTGTGACATTAGGTATTTTGGTCACTCTCTCTCAGTATACATGTGTATCTAAGCTGATGTATGCATGTTTCCGTATGTTTCCAAGTCAGACACGGAAACATGCAAACACCTGCTTAGACACACAGGCATACTGAGAGAGAGACAAAAACACCTACAATCCCACAGAGTCAGACACGGAATTCTATAAGTTTGAGTAACTCAGACTCCGATATGGGAATTCTATCGGAGCTACTAAAAATTTAATTATTGCGGCACTTAAAGAAAAACTGCGGAAAACTTACGGTATGCTAGCACGAGCTAAAGGTCAATTTGACAAAATTACGCTCGGTCGTCTCTGTAACGCCAGGTTCGCGCCGAATGTCTTTTTTTAAATCCTTTTATGGAATTGCTTTAGTAAAACCTAACGTAACCAAATTCGTTCAATTTTTTTTCGGTATGGCAAATATTTACTGGGAATTCCTATATGGCTCAGAAACTCGTATGTTTTGCAGAGGTACTATATTTTTGAGATAAGTAAGAAAATGGATGAGTTGTGTACCCATCTCAAAAGTCGAAAAAGAACAATTCATGACTTTCAATTGGCTAGTCTTTTGCATTAAAATCGTGAATTTGATTTTGTTTGTTTTTCTCTTTTCCATAGTTATCGCAGTTTAATTTTGTTTTGTAGCGTTGTGTGATTTTTTTCTTTTGTTTTCATAACTTCTTTGAGCATTTATATTGTATTTGTATGAAGGGTTGAAATAAAATTATTATTATTATTATTATTTATACAGACTTTATCGCCTTATATGGCCATCTAAACCTTACCAATACACCGAAAAGACTATTATATTCTTTAAACTGACCAGAAAATCAGTTATTCCGACCGTGTAGTGTGTTTACATCCGATCTTAACACCAAATATGGGTGACTATTGGACTTCGACCAGAAAAATCATTTACTCCAAGCATTTATATCATTACATTTTGCGGGCACTCCAAATATGGGTCACTAAAATTAGCCTGAGACATAACCTGCATACTAGAGTCATGACCTACATATACCACCGCTAAAAAAAGGCCTGCAACACTCCGACCAGAAATAATATACATTACAGAGGATACATCCACATTGTTTCTTCAGGAATTTGACCTACATACAGAGATGTGTTAGAATTCTGTCAATTTTCTCTCATAATTCTTGCAGGGACATGAATATCAAGATAAATCAAAATGTCAATAATATGATTGTTTTTTTTATTTGGATTGAATGAAACCGGTAAAAATTTGAAATTTTAATTGCGTAACAACAAAGGCTTTTACTTAAAACTAAAGGCAATTAACTAAAGACAATTATATACATTTCCGAAGAGATTGAAATCTGAGGGGATGCAGACTGTCAGCCAATAAGATTTGAAGAGGATTACACAGTATTGGGGATATGCATAAAGTCGAAATTAATAAAGTCGTATACATTTTAGACAATGATACGACACATCTTGAACATCCATATCCCAACCTCCAAGGGCTCAAATACCCCCCCCCCCTCTTCCAACTTTTTGCCCTCCCCCCGTTTTTTATACTTTTTTTTTAAGTTTCAATTTTTTTAACCTTTTTTGAACTTTTATATACGTCCATACAACCCCATTGGGTAGAATTTGTGGCAGGAGCCTATTTGAGGATCGACTGGCGTCTCTTCGTCGATGTCCTGGGTGCCTCTTGAGGCACAGGAGGATCTAAGGTCTAAGGTTAGGTTTCTCTTTGGCTACTGAATTTTCCATAGAAGGGTAATTATCTGTGGGAAATATGCCTGGTGCTCTTCTTTTCATATGATAGCCCCTTCTTTGCTGTATTATTCAAGAATTTGGTAGGCTGACTTCTCTTTGGTTTCTGAAAACTACAGTTTTGAATTGTATGATTCGTGTTTCTTTGGCAGGGGTTGGGGGGCTATGAAGCAGGGTCTTTTGGTGGCTAACTCTTTTTTGTTTTTCTGTTAGTTAACATTCAATGAATTAAACTAAAATTCAACTATCATAGAAAGGAAACCATTTCTAAATATAGATACATGTGCAAACATCAGTTCATTATTTGAGCAACATTTTAAATTAAATAGTTGTTGACTATAAGTGTGTCAGGATTTTTAGATGTCACTCTATTTCTGTTTTGTTTCAGAAGTTGCTGGTACTTCGTCAAGTAAATCAACACCTCCGATTAGTATTTTTGACCGAATATCAACAATCAGTTGAGATTTTCCACAGAATTTCGGCAGTACCCTGTGAATCCCAGGAAACGATTGACAAAAACAATGTATGTTTTGAATGCAAACTGTTGATTTGTTTTAGAAAATAATTTTCCTTATAAATTAGTTTCAACTCTTATTGAAAGAATAGCTGGAAAAGAAATTCGAAGAGAAATATAATTGCCACCATTTCATTGTGGAAGGGACTGGTGAGGGAGGAAATATCCTTAGATATGAGAAAGCTGTTTGTTTTTCATACCATTTTGATTTTCTAACTGGATGCTATGATAAGAGTTTCTTTGGGTATGGTGCTCTACTCGATCACGTCCTGCTTCTGAAAGGTTGTATTTAGCATTTTCACATGGGATTTTAGCACCTGTTATCACATTTTTTTGTGGGGGGATGTCCCCTCCCCTGAGATTCTGAGAAGTAACTTATTGAGAGGTATTTGATTAAAAAATATCTTCTTTGGTATTTTCACTGGAAAAAAATTGAGAAAAAAGGGCAATTTGCCCCCTTAGACTATGGAAAATATATATTGCCACATAAAAATATATATGTTTGGCTGTTGTAATGTGATAATTAAAATGTCAGTTCTTTTGCACCAGCATTATTAATGGACCTCGGCTGCCTGGCAATAATTCTTTACGCACACCTTTGGAACCCCCTGATATAACTAGAATACTCAGATAAAGTTTTATTAAGAAATGATACGACTTCAAACTTTTTAAGTTTAGAAACCGCTTCTTTTCCCTCTGCGTCTCCAATTTATATATTTGAGCTTTTAATGTGACCTGGCAGTTTCTCTATTAATCCAAATATCAATTCTTTCAATCAGTTAAATGAAACTAGTTCCAAATGTGATGTGTTTATGTCAAATAATTGGGTTTGCCCATACAATTTGGTCTTTATTAAGGCGCTAATAGAAATTTTGGTTGTCCAATTTGGATTGCCTACACTGTCACAGTAGAAAAAAACTACACAAACCCACGACGAAAGTTGAACTTTACTGAAGCTTTGGCAGCTATTTCAGTGCCATCAACGCCATATCTTCCCATTTAAATCTATAATCATTTGTGTAATATGTAACGATCATCTTTCATTTTTAATGGTTAAATAAGCATGTATTTAGTATTTTCTTTTACTACAGCAATAATGAAATCTACGGGATGCAGCTCTGATGATGTAATTCAGCCAAAACATACACACCCAAAACCAATAGTCTTGAGTAGTAACCGTACAATGAATTGAAAGTTTACATACATATCTATGCCTTAGGCGTAAGTTTGAATGTATACTTTCAATGCATTGTACGGTTACCAGGGTCATTTGCCTATTACAATGAACTCTACATGTGTTGATAGACATGTTTTCTATTATGACACCCATTTTTGGAGGACAGCCAGAGAGAGCGACGGTCACACTAACTACTTGATTAGTAGTTGGATTCGGATATAAGGGGTAATTTTCATTGTATTTCATATTAGTAAGAGAATTGAATTCAATGAGAATAGTTTATTTGAGAGGATATTAGTGAAGAAAAAATGAGTGGTGCATTTACACTATTGGGGATTACTGATGGAAGAAACAACAGCAACACCAGTTAGATACGACTAAATACTGTAGCTGTGGAAATAACCGCTGGCTCTATAATCTGTCTCGAATGGGACATTATGTATGAGAGATCTGTGATATCACTAAGCAAATTTAAGCAGGAGGAACAGCTGTGTTTTGCTGGAAAAGTGAATAGTCTCCATATAAATAAACTTCGGTCAGCATTAGATGTCCTATCGAAATATATTGATGAGAACAAAATGCATCAGTGAATATTATTATTATTGTAATTATGTTCAATAAAAATGTTTCTAAATCAACGGTATTTTTTCTTTTTTTCTTTATAGATTAGACAGGTGTATATTTTCTAGAGTAGAAAAAAGAAATTCTGATTATTCTGAAGTAGGTGGTGATAGAGTTATGACTCTAAAAATGTATAGATTCGAGAAGGATCGAATCATGAGGACTCTAGTTCTTATGGAAAAACGTTTGATTCTAGATGATGACTTTATAGAGCTGTATATTCAAAGTAAGATATTTTCTCTGGGAGTGCTTATAGATGTAATGAAAACTGATTCTCCATCATTAGACTCTTGCATGAAGCTTCGACATCGTGGTCCAAATGAATTTACACAATTTATTGATATATTGATCACGACACAGCAAAATGATATTGTGGATATGCTTTTAAAAATTAGTTTTTAGAAATTTAGGACTTTTTTTCATAATAAAGATGGTGCTCAATGATGATTTACTCCTCTCTCTCTCTCTCTATCTCAGGCAATTTTTTGATGTTTATAGCTCAGTTTCATTGTGGTAGTGAGAGAGTTAACACTTGACAAAATGTTTCATACATGTCCACTATGTATGTACTCACTGGGCAGCTGGTCATCATGTGAGAATTTCACAATGAGTGAGGAGTATGATGAAAAGTGTAGATTCTGCAATCCATGTAAATTGCACAGAGGAGCTGCTTTAAAAATTACAGGTTGTAAGTCATGTATTGAAGAGGTCTGTGACTCATCTTAGAGGCTGCCTATGTTCCAATTGTCATTATTAAAAATGTAAGCAATGTGAGACTACATATCCCAGTATGATTGGAAAGAATCCTAACCGGGATTTTAGTTTAGTGCTACGAGATTGGTATCGTCGTGGTTTTAGATTGGTCTGGGAGGAGGACCCGGGCCAACGATTCAACTGTTGGAACAACAAGAGAATATGGTTTATAAGTCATTGTTGTGAAGACACTGTGTGCTATGATTATTATCCCACTTATTTTTATTTAGCAGTGACAGAATGTGATTCAACATTTGAGGACACTGTTTGTGAAATTGATTCAAATAAACAAATTGAAACATGTGAATTCTATAGAATGAATGCGAATAGTATCATTGACTATACAAAGAGGTATGACAAGAGTGAAGTCACGCTCTACTGTAGAAAATGTGACACTGACATTGAAGTACATCAGAATCAGTACACTGTGAATTCAAATAATCTACCACCACTAGTTGTTGTCGACAAATACCTAGTAGTGGATGAAATCTAAAGAGTAGAAAAGTCGTTTTTTATCATGTATATAATTTTTTAGCAAAACGGGTTTTGACAAAGAGAGAAATTGCATTCTAGTCTAATTAGACGAAAGATATTCTATTTTCAAATACTATGAATGTGAATATTTTCCAGGAAGATAAAAAGCTTCATTTAATTTCTAATTTTCTCAACGAGGTGAAGAAAAGTTCAAGTTCTCTTCTGAATTTTCTCAATGAAAAAAGAAATAACTTACAGATCAATTCTATTTTTTTCAAAGAGAAACTAAAAAATCTTCATTTCAGTTCATATTTTATAAAAGGGATTGACAAATTTAATGTATTTGTCCAAATTTTTAATATAATATATAAAATACTATTATGTGATATTTATCAGTTAACTCAAGTCCGAATTTTATTAAAGAGCTTACATGTCAATTCTAATTTCTCCAGATAAAAATAATAATATTCAACATAATATTTTAATTTCGTAAAAAAATAAATAAATCTAAAGTTATATTATAAATTTTTAAATATAAGATATAAAAAGTTTTTATATCTTTTGATATTATCAGTCTTAAAGTGATCAATCGTTAGAATAGTAAATGTTGAGCTGCTTATATTCCATGAAGTTTCTGGTAGATAACAAATATTGAATTTGTTTATCAGGTTGTACCTAGTATTGAGTCAGTAGTCATCTGAATAAATATATTAAAATAAGGAAAATAGTCTCTTAAAATTCTCAAGCCTCGACCCTAAAGCCTAAGAAAATAATAATAATAAATATATGAAACGGTATTTCTGAAATCTATAACACACCATCTTTAAGTTCAGTGTTAATCTTAAGTGCTCTCTTGCTTAGTCTCAATGTAACTTGTTGTATCACTGTCATATACATTCTATTGAATAACATCTTCTTCTGTGTCTTTAATAACAACTATTTATCGTCTCTTATAAAATCTCTATCATAATATTCAAATTGATATATAGAAATCATCGCAGTTTTATTTTGTTTATCATCAAAGTATCTTACACTGTATGTTGATATATACATTTAGATATAAACTTCTGTACCAATTCTCTTCTTTCGAGCTGCGTCCCACTGTTATGTCCAAGAGAATATTTTCGTATGCTCCTTTACTAGAGAATTTTAAATATTTCTCGCCATCTCATGTATTACTCTTATCGTCCGGTCCTCTAGTTTTTTCTAATCTTTAACTAGGTCCAAATTGTCTCAGCAAGCGGTAGAAGAATAAGTAGAAAGATCAACATCATGATAATATCCCTTACAAATTGAAGAGTCACAAAAAAAATTATATTTATACATCGCGATGATCACCCCCCATGCAAGTCATCTCCTGATGAGTGGCATAGTGCATTAGAAGTAAATGGTTGGCCGGGGGGTGAGGAGGTCTAGAAGAGCTATGTATCGTCGACCATGTTAGTGAAGTGACATTATCAGTCCGTGCCCTTTTCAGTGTGTCTGTCAAATATGGGGTTTACTATAAAATAAGAAACAGTTTAGTATGAAATAATGACTACCTTCTACAGAAGAAAATAAAGTAGTGAAAGAATTATTTTGTATTACATCTTAAAATTTTATTCTATTTTCTGATTTGATTTAGAGATGTAAAAATAAAAAGCCTTTTAGTGTATGAATCTTAATCCCTCTCCTTAAAAAAGAAGAAAAATTTAGTAAGGAAATACTTAACCCTCTTTTACAGAGATAAATTGCCCTCTAAAGTTGATTCTGTTATTTGTAGTGCTTTAGAAATATTTGGGTAAAATTTCCCCCTGAAAATTTCACCCCTGGAAACCCTCTTCCTCATGTAAAATTAACCCCCGTACAAAATCCTTCTACTCTGTCAAAAATTAAAAATTCCACATTATTGATTATGATATTTATAATGATTCTCTATAATAATCTAAAATAACCATCATTTATCAATTTAAAAATGTGAGTTGAAAATCCTTAAGACGAAAGACCTAAAATATAATTTAAAAGATAGCTCACGTTACCGGAAAAAAAAAATCTGTAAAGTTTCCCCTGAAGATTTCACCCCTGGACACCACCCTCCTCATGGACAATTAATCCCCGTACAACCTACTTCTATTCAGTCAAAAATGAAAAATTCCACATTTTTTATGATAAAATCATGATATATTATATTTACAACACGATCACAGCCATAAAATAAAGAAAAAAATTAAATAGTGTCAACTCCATCAGACGCAAGTCAAAAAAAATTTATTTTTTTTAAGCTCACGTTAACGGAAAAAAAAAATCTTGAAATAGACCCCCTGAAAATTTCACCTCTGGACACAAAACTCCGCATGGACAATTAATAAATGGAAACAAAAATTATACTATTCCCCAAATGACCAATAAAAAAATTTGTTGTTGAAAATAAATAAGGAGAATATTTAAAAAAATTAATGAAAACACATTTTTATATATAATAATTTGATTATAAAAACCAAACGAAGAAATAAAAACAATTTAATTTAAAAGGTTGAATACTTGTCATAACAAACAAAAGTGTTAACACACATCACCATGTACATGTACTTACCGAAAAAAATCCTTCTACTATGACAAAACTACAAAAGTACCCATGGTTGGTTAGAAAAGCCTGACATATACTGTAGACAACTTTACAAGCACAAAAAATATAAATATAAAAATTTTTTTTATAACAAAAATTCGACCCCAGTAATTCAAAAGTTTTTTTTATTGTTCTAACTTGAAAGGTCATAAAAATTGTTAAAACCTAATCAACATTCACTTTTACAGAACGTCAAACCTCCTGATCGGATGTAAAAACTACAAAATTCCACATCTTTGATGATAAATGCTTGAAGGATTCTCTTTAATAATATACCAGCTCACTAATTTTTCAATTTAAAAATTTGAGGAGCAAATCCATAAGACAAAGGACCTAAAATTTAATTTAAAAGTTAACTCACGCTTTCGGAAAAAAAAACTGGTAAAATTTCCCCCTGAAAACCTCACCCCAGGAAACCCCCTTTTTTACAGAAGAAAAATTAGTAGGATACAATTAGTGCCCCCTACATACCCATTAATGTACATGAGCTTTAATATATATTTTATGTAAAAAGTACAAAAAAATTAAAACTGGACTAAAAATTTAATACTTCAAAATTAATGATAAATTTAATTTTAATACCTTTATAGAGTGTTATATTAAAAAGTTGCTAAAAAATTATATACATGATAAAAAACGACTTTTCTACTCTTTAGATTTCATCCACTACTAGGTATTTGTCGACAACAACTAGTGGTGGTAGATTATTTGAATTCACAGTGTACTGATTCTGATGTACTGCATTGTCAGGGTCACATTTTCTACAGAAGAGCGTGACTTAACTCTTGTCATATCTCTTTGTATAGTCAATGATACTATTCGCAGTCATTATATAGAATTCACATGGTTCAATTTGTGTATTTGAAGAAATTTCACAAACAGTGTCCTCAAGTGTTGAATCACATTCTGTCACTGAGAAATAAAAATAAGTGGGCTTATAATCATAACACCAAGTGTCTTCACAACAATGACTTATAAACCATCTTCTCTTTTTGTTCCAACAGTTGAATCGTTGACCTGGTTCCTCCTCCCAGAACAATCTAAAACCACGACGATACCAATCTCGTAGCAATAAACTAAAATCCCGGTTAGGATTCTTTCCAATCATACCGGGATATGTACTCTCCCATTGCTTAATTTGGATATAAAGGAAAAAGTTTTCGCTTCTTCACACACAAATGCTCTTCCTTTCTGACTTACTCCTATAAATGCTGGACATTCTTTTGTAAGTAAACATTTCACCATTCAAACTTTTGTTTACTTGACTTTTGTTTAAATTGGGTTTTGCTAGAGCTGGAAATTTCTAAATATGGTAGCATAATTCCTTCTAAGATTTGCAAACACCATAAATACAGTGCTGATTTACGCAACAATTCTGTCTTTGTTTTTAAAAACAGAGGTCTATTTTATTGGAATGTCAGACACTGAGTGAATTGTTTTGTGTTTAACACTTAAATTGCTTTGATGGGTTTTTAAAAATTCAAAAGGCAAACTAAATCTTACTATAAACGTTTAGTAATGCTATTCACAAGCTTTATAGAATAATAATAATATATTTTCAGCTGGATATACAACAATGGAGACAAAACAAGAGGAGTGAAAAAAAGAAACACCATCATCTACAAGTACAAAATATTTACACTAAAATACTTACTACTACAGTAAAAGACGACACTTATGTTCATATATTTTATTTTAGAAATGAAACAAGTTCTTCAAACAAAATTAGAAAATTTTTTATAAATTAAAAAAAAAATAATTATTTTTTTTAAATAATAAAATTCCATAATTTGCCGTAATTGTTTTAAATAATCAATTGTTTTGGCTATTTTCAAGTTTTTGTTTTGTTTTTTTTTCATTTCGTTTTGGCTTAAGCAGTTTAAAATCTTAAGATTATTAATACCAAGAATAGTCTAATTTTTTCCAGCTTTTCTCAATAAAATATTACACAATATATATGATTATACAAAAATCAAAATACTTGACATGTAACTTCATTGTCAAAACATGCGGAGCCCAATACCTGAGGGTCAGGTTCAAGTTTACATGGTCCTGAAAAGCAGGAAAAAGTACCTACAGGAGCATCTTCCCTTTTAAGAGACAAAATATGGATTGGAAAGTCAAAAATCTCTTCATGGTCAGCTGGCAAAGCCTCTTCAACTTCTGAAAGAAATTATAAATAAAAGGGACATCCTTCGCATTCTACAGAAAAGCTTACAAAACAAGCCCAAATTCTTCCCCCTTTTCAAAACAATGACTACAAGAATGAATAATGACCCTTATAAGGCCAGAAATCAAACTATGGCAAATTGCCAACACGAAATGTCTAGATTTAGAGTTGAAAAAGAGTCCTGAAAATGCTTAAACAGGTTATGTGGTTGATAAGCTAATGAGTTAGCTAGTCATCTTATAAAAATAATAATAAACGATTGGTGGCAATGTTGCTTTTTCCTTTGAATGCTAGTCCTATTTTCCTTTAGTGTCAAACAACAAAATTTTTCATTTAATTCTATTTTTGCATTTTTCATTCATTTGTTTCAGAGTCTATAATGATAAAATGATTTTGAAAAACATGTGCATACACACAAGAGAAAATAGATATCCATTTCTTGATTGACAGAAACATGGAAATATTGTAGCTGATAATTGAAATATTTTCTCTTCCAATTCTAATGAAATAACAAAGATTATACCCACTTATATGAATCCTTTTTTCTACCCCCCCCCCCCCCCGAAAAAAAACTTTTTTTTTACAAGATCCTCAATTGACAGCAAATATGGACTAGAGGCAAGTTTGTCATTTTTAGACATTAATTAAAAAAATCTTTTTCCACAAGATAAGTTTTCCAACTTATTCAAAACCCCTATGCCTCCCCAAGGCCCGAAAATAATTTGCAATTTACTGAAAAAAAATAAAAATGAATGTGCAGTGTCAGTTTAATATACAAATAATGATATTTAGTAATCAAAATGTTAATAATATTTGATTTATTAAAGTTATAAAAGTAAAAACATTTCTATTTTTTTCAGTAACGTGCAAATTATGTTTTGGCCTTGGGAAGGCATAGGGGTTTTGAGCCCAACTTAAGTGAATTTCTTCTCATTTTGAGTTTGACTCGGTTATTTATTGTAATTTCTCTTCGTTTTGGGTTTCATTTATTTATCGACGCTGATTTGCGGTAGTTTCACGCTTCGTAGATTATTTGATTTTATTTTTGCTCAAAATTTTGTTTAATGCAGTTCTTTACTTTTCTTTGAAAAACTTATTTTGTGGAAAGTTATTTTATTTAATTTCTGTTCGTTTTATATTGACATAGTCTTTTCAGGGAAAAAGATAATAATACTTCAAATCTTTTCGTTTTTTAAGACTTTATAGTTTGGCCTATTATTTGTATGCTGCAGAAAAATTTTCAGCAATTTTTAACAACATACACCCTTTTCATATCTACTCTAGTTGACCTGAAACGGAAAACTTGATACCATTTGCAAAAAAATCTGCTTACTTTCTTTGATAGCTTGGATACATTTACGCTATTTTGACTTGGTTAAATTTTAAAAGCAGAAGTAGCCCCGAAAGTTTGAACATAATACCCAAAGTCGTTCTTTGGATAATGTTGAGATTCCTTATTGGGAATTAGCATTAACACAGTGCATTTTGACTTAATCTTAAGACAACATTTAGTTTTTAAACATAAAGGCAAATGGGAGGGTGAGCGTGGGAGGGGATTAGTTGCACTCCAATCACTTTCGACTATTAAAAAGGGCATCAGTCCTATCTATTTTAGTCGAATGAGCCCTTTTCGAATTTCCTACGACAACTCCTTCGATACGAAGTGCCCTGGTCTAAACAACGACATCACCAACAAAAAATCATACACAATACCCACATCGATCTTTACTATAAAAATTTCAAGCCTTCCGGTCACTTTCGACTATTAAAAAGGGCACTAGGCCTTTTGATTTCCAATCGAATAAGTCCTTTTTAAGTTTCTACGAAAACGCTTTCTATAAACACCTTATATGCCCCTAGCATTACTAGACGTTTATAGTAAGATTTAGTTTACCTTTAGAATTTTTTAAAAACCCATCAAAGCAATTTAAGTGTTAAACACAAAACAATTCACTCAGTGTCTAACATTCCAATAAAATAGACCTCTGTTTTTAAAAACAAAGACAGAATTGTTGCGTAAATCAGCACTGTATTCATGGTGTTTGCAAATCTTAAAAGGAATTATGCTACCATATTTAGAAATTTCCGGCTCTAGCAAAACCCAATTTAAACAAAAGTCAAGTAAACAAAAGTTTGAATGGTGAAATGTTTGCTTACAAAAGAATGTCCAGCATTTATAGGAATAAGTCAGAAAGGAAGAGCATTTTTGTGTGAAGAAGCGAAAACTTTTTCCTTTATATCCAAAACAGAATTATTAGTGCAACGGTACCTTCGCCACTGTGAATATGGGCGTTCTGAATAGTTCTAGAACACCTCAGTAAATTTCGTCAAGAGCACTCTGGAAATCACAGAATAGCAATGATTAAATGGTAAACTCAATAGATGCTTGTGAAACTATAAAGCTCTACAACCTTGTTTTTAATAAGCCAAAGTTAGAAGCGCTTATAATTTGCTATTATGCCTTTCCAGTCCCCAAAGACTGGTTTCAGTATTTATAAATAGGTTAGCTCTAGTTATTTATATTTTCAAAAATTAGTTAGATATCATTTTGATATATAAATTTGTGAATAAATTGCTAATTCATGAAATTAGTTTTATATTATTCAAATTACCTTATATTAATTATCACACCATCCTCAAGTCTGCATAAAATAATAACGCTTAAAGTTTTTCAGATCTGATCTTTAGTTTGATTTTTCACACTTGTAGTCTGTTTTTATATTTTGCGAGGGTTCATTATTTTTTGTTAATTATTGATATTATTTAATCCTACTTTTATGATTTTTTTTCTCTTTGTTTATTTTTTATTTTTATTGTTGAAGCTGGAGATACTTTATCAATTGGAGCTGAAACAATCAGAGCCAATACTATTTTTAATTCATCTGAGGATCAACTACCTGTGGATGCTTCATCCAGAATAACCAATTTAACATCAGAATCGGACTCTCAAAATCTGGACAACAATGACGAAGGTATATTGAAACTAATAGGGTTATGAAAATGGAAATATTTTGTCAAACATAAAAGTTTTTGTAAATTTTACAAGCATAACATCAACAATATATCAAGCTATATAAACAACATAACATAATTCAAAGTCTATCATTTTATTAACCTCCAAAATTGGAGAGTATAAACAAAAACGAACAAACCGGCCATATAAATACATAACAGCAAACAAATATAAATACAGGCCAATATACACAAATCTAAATTTTACTAATAATTCTTAATTACATTTCATTGATAACATCGTAAATTTTAACATAAACAAGCAGCAAATCTAAAAAAAATGGAAACATTAGAAATTATAAAAACAAAACCACCCGACTAAAGAAAACATATTCTGGTTTCAAAAATTTAAGAAATTCCAGAGTCGGGCTTTGGGAATTAATAAATTAAATAGATAAATCAAAAGATTTAATAAATGAAATCTTAATAACCATACAACAACCCATTCTTAGAAAAAGTGCTAGTTCATATTGTACAATAGCAATTACTGTGGTCTTGCTGAACCCTATTACGCCTCTGGTTTTTTTTCCTTTTTCTCTTCTTTTGTATTTCTATCAGTTAATTAATTAATTAATTTTTTATTGGAATATTTTTTTTTTTTATTCAGTGATTTCTTTTTTGCTTATTTTTTTAAATTGTTCGTTCCCTTTGTCTATGACTTCCCCCCCCCAAAAAAAACAACAACAACAAGAAAAACCAGTTTGTGTACGCCTATTAAGTAAATACTTCTGTAAAGTCCATTTTGTTCTTCTTATAATATTTTGCCTAGTGTTTTTGATTATCCTTTGATTCATTCATTCGTGGAATGTTTTTGTTCCTTTCTTCAATGATTTTTCTTTTGTCATATGTTTTAATTTTAACATAAACAAGCAGCAAATCTAAATAAACGGAAATATTATAAATTGTAAAAATAATACCAACCAACAAAAAAAAAAATATTCTAGTTTCAAAATTTTAAGAAATTCCAGAGTCGGACTGTGGGAAATCGACGACCCTAGTAAAATATTTTTTTTTTCGCCTTATTTATTATCACGATGGGATTGTTCACAAAATATTTATTTATCACTGAGGAATAATAATGAAATTTTAAAAGTCTACATAAAAAATTTTCCAAAATAATAAAATAAAATGTTAATATTTGAACGACTAGAAGAATTAAAATACGGTAACCATATTAAATAAAGAAGAACTTGCGGTAGAGTTTCAGGGTCAAAATATGAGTTAATAACTTTGTTGTCAAAAAGTCCTGGTGAGAAATTACCCTACCAAAACTTGTAGAGATGCAAGAAAGGACAAATTTTATATACTTTTATTTTATAATTCTATAAATCAAATGTTAAACACCAAAAATTGTGAGACATTTCTCCTCCTGAGGCTCTCACCATTAAAAGTAACTTAACTGCCTTTTACACTAGTTACTTAAAAATTTCCTTTTTAAGTAATTAAAAAGTTAAATTTGTGCAGCAAGACTTTCGTTTCGTGTGAATTTAGTTGCCAAAGTGGACATTTATGTTAGATTTAGGCCAAAATGAAAGCTGATTCAGAACAATGGTTTTTATTTACATTCAGCAGAACAATAATATATTATTTGTTAAACATCCTTTTGAGAATTCTAAAATGAAAGATCCCGAAGCCCATAAAAACTGGTGTCAGGTTTAAATGCAAAGTATCTAATTAAAAAAGGCATCATCGCCCATTTCTCTTCCTTCTTGAAAACAGCAGAGTTATATTTCTGCATTGGTTGTGTAGATTGTAGCCCATAGACGGATAATTAAAGTTTGTTTCCTCTACAAGTTTTCTTTGTTAATGTCGACTGTCATGATATCACTTGATAGTTGAGAGTCAATTATAGCCATTCATCCAAGCATATTTTTGAAATTTATTTTGAATTTTTCATAGTGAAATACGCTTTGAATACATGAAATATAAGTAAAATTTCCAATTTTTAAGCAAGTTTAAATTATACTCTGTTGAAAATTCTGAGTACTTTCGTATTTCTGACTTGATTAATTTACAGATTCGAAAAAAAATGAATCCCGCTATACAAATGTCTTGTTCACTTTATGCAAGTAAGATCTTTAGGCTTGTCACAGCATTATATCTTTGAAGGGGAACATAAACCCTAGGCCCAATGGAGTGTTAGTCAGAATTTTTGCAAAAGACCAGATGCAAGTAAAATGGCTCATTAGTGTTTTCCAGAGTTAAATACTACTACTAGTACTACTATTGACTCAACGAAGCACCAAAACGCGTGAAGCCAACACAGCTACTCACGCTCCTCCATTCCAATTTTATTCTAAGCCTCCCTTTTTGCACCTTCCCAGGACGTTCCCATTTCCCTTAAATTTTTCTTTATGAGGTCCCCCTACCGCAGCCGCGGACGAGCTGCTTTCCGCTTAACTCTAGACGGTTGACTGAAAAGGACAATATTTGGCAATCTGTCATCCTTCATCCGCAGATCGTGCCCTTGCTATTTCAACCTTTCTCTCACTTATAACCCTAGGAAGCGGGATTGAACCACATTTTTCGCATAGATCTTTTGAAATATAGTCAGTCAGTAGGGTACCCTAAACAATCCGTAGGCAATTTCTCTGGAAAACATCTAGCAAATCTTCCTCCGTTTTTCGGAGCGCCCATACTTAGGAACAATATTTGACCATTGTCATCATTATAGATTCAAATAGTCTAATCTTGGTTCGAAGACATTTCTTCCTATTCTTCCAACTTTTTTCAACTTTAAAAAAAAACACCATGAGCCTTGGTTATTCCACTTCTAACATCTTAAAGACACCCACCGTCTTCACTAATAATACTACCAAGGTAAGGGAAGCTGTCCACTTAATCGATCTTTTCGTTACCCAAAATTACCGTTTTTCACTTAATTCTTAGCCTTAGTGACTTAGTCTTCTTAACATTAATTTTCAAACCTATTCTAGCACCCTGAACTCGCAAAATCTCTAGAAGTTCATTCATTTTGCTGACACTTTTATCTAGGATGTTTAAATCTTCAGCATATTCTATATCCTGGAAACTTATGCTTCCCCATTTTATTCCGTGTTCTCTCATTACTTTTCCTGTGCTCCTTGAGACGAAGTCTATCAAAATGATCCATATAAGTGGGGATAGAACACAACCCTGCTAAACTCAATATTTAATACGAAACAAGTGTAAGTGTAAAGTGTAATTGTCATAAAGACATTACTTGTCTGGTATACAGTATAAGGATAGGTCTTTGGTTTACAATACCGTAACCAGTAAGGTTAACTCTGAATACAACAGATAGTAAGTAATTAATTGGGTAGAGATTTTCAGTCCGAAAATGCCGGTGCGGAAAGGAATTAATGTGTGCATAACGGAACAACAACCTAAATAGGATATAACATCGTTGATATAACTCATACTTAGTCCTTTTTCTTCCTTTTTTTCTTGGAAGATAGTAGCCTAGACCATAACTCATTTTTATTTTATTTTAATTCCATTTTTACGCGAACCGAAATCCGTGTGGATTGTTAGTATATTGCCGATCTTGTCAGGATTGCTAAATGAGAGAATTGTGCACCCCTCCCCCCCAGGGATCAAAATTTTTGTTTTTAAGGGCTGTTTCGATAAAGGATACCATCTTTAAAATGGGGCGAAAACAGGGTTTTTCTAAAAAAAAATCCTTTCCACTTAGTAGAAGTCAAAGAGGCCTATTAGTCTACTACTACTGCTAAAAACACTCACAAAACCAGACAAAGCCCATAATAATTATTCATTAATCTGTATCTCGTACGAATGCTTTGTTGTTTACTAGGGTATAATGGTGCCACTCTTCAAGTGGGACCGTAAGATCCCCAGTCTTGTGGGTAACCCGACAGGGCAAGGTCCAGTCCTCTGCAGAGGGTTTTGTCCATAGATCTGGATCTTACGCTCTCCCGCTGGTGTCCTATTCAGGATCTTCCCACGATGGTGTTCCGCGTTAACGTGCAAACCCATTGCTGGGAGAAGGTATATAACTCACGTGACGTGTCCCTACGCCAGTGAGCCCTGCTGAGTATACATTAGAGGAGTCTTCTTCCTCCTCCGCCTGCATTTACGGCCCCCGGGAGAGGGTGCCCTAGTGTTTATTATGGGCCCCCAGGGTGCGTTTTTTCGTAAAAAAAAGATTGAAATTAATTTTAAAAATTGGGAATTTGAAAGAAACTGGCAAGTCCGGCTTATTGCCAAAAGTCTGCAAATATTTGAAAATTTTTGATATTTTAGTTTATTTTATTTTTTAAGGTGGACGTCAATTCTCATGTCCTGCGGAAGAATGAATATAGTTATAGAGCAATTTGATAAAGAATCATGACACCTTACTAGCAAATGACAATTAAGAAGCAAAGAATAGGTTAAACAATAAATAATAATAAAAGTTTGCGCAAGTAATATAAAGTACTCGGGTTTTATTCATAACTGAAGACCATTTAATTTGTTTGTGGAATTTGGTTAGTAACCCTCTTCCACAAAATCTTCGTTTAGCCACCGGCATTTTCTAAAAAAAAAAAAGACTACAGTGTTTGAAATGCTCCAGTGAAACTGAACACATTATATTTTTTTATGTAAAGGTTTTTGAGGTTTTTTAAGTAAAGGTTTTGTATGTCAAAGCTTCATTTATAGTCTGCAATTGCTGTGGTAGCAAAATGATGAAAAGCCAGGAAGATGTCCGGTCTTTGTTAAAAAGCATTTTAAGTATATGCTACACCAGAATGAAAAAAAAAAAATCTCGAATTACGAAAATGTCGTGCGTGACAATCAAGAGCTTTACGAACGAGAAATGCAGAATATATCAAATGCTGACTTTATAACAGACATAAAAAGTATCGTCTTTATAAATAAAGCTCAGCCGCTAGTTCTAAAGACTAAGTTTAAGAGCCACGATCGCGTCCGATCGTGTAAAAAACCAAGTAAAACCATATTATGCTCCTGGTGTAATTTTAAATATAAAATTACACCATATTTGTTGGTTCTCAAAAATGGGGTCCAACAAAGGGCCAAAGTGGTTTCTATGCAAATTTAAATTTCGTTCAAACGTGTTTCACCGGTCCAGTCGTGTTTGACCGATGCAAACGTGTTTAAGCGGCCTAAACGTGTTTAATTGGTTTTTATTTTGAACCCTTTGACCAGGTTTCATAAGGGTTTCACAAGCGTTGAATTTCCAAATGCACTGACTTTTTGTCGTCATCAGCTTGGACATTTGGACACTCAAATGTTTAGACACTCGGACTTTTTTTTGATTTGTTTAAAAAATAATTCACATCCTTAAAAGACATTGTGTATACTTGTAACAACAATTTTTTAACTTACAAATTTATCAAGTATGAATGAAATGAGTGGTTTTACACTTTTTTTGATAAAAATGAATAAATTAGACAGACAAAAAATGAAACAGAATCTTGTTATTTTGGAAAAATAGTTGAATCTAAATGACCCGCTTCAAAAGCTTAAAATTGTGATTTTAAATAAGTTGAGTATCAAAATGTTATAGTTCTAGAAAGATATTTTTAGTAAACAGACCAAAGGACTTACCAATATCTAAAGAGAATATGCTTATTTTCTAAAGCCATTTTTGTGTGTTATTAGACTGTGCTTAGAACTTGATTGTGAGCAGTTGTGCTTCTTTTAAGGTCTTCTAGACATCCATCATCATGCTGATAGCCATGCTAAAAAAAATTGTTCCTTTAAAGGAATTTTTAAATTAGTGAAAATCATTAACGTGAAAAAAATAAAAATGAAACATTTCAGTGTACAAAAAATATTTATTGGCTAAAAATGAAATCTGAATATCAATTGGGTAAAAACAGTTTGTTCAAAAAACACGGTGAAAGGGGGAAAGGGGGGTACTTTTCCCTGTAGATCCCCAGTTTTAGAGCTACGTAATTATTTTCTGTTGTTTACAAGTTTATTGGTACAATGACCTTCCTAATTTATGGAATGTTGCTGTTAAATTAGTTTTCAAATTGAAGTTATGATACAAGTTTAATATAAGTTCAACTAGAGGACAGGGGTAGAAAAGGAAATTATTCGTTAAAACTTATCAAAAATTTTTATCCGGTATGACTTTCAATTCTTAAAGCTTATAAAAAATTTTTATATTATAGTTCCAATTCTATTTCTTCTATGAAGTGAAACTAATTTCAAGTTGTGTTCTTTCATTTTTGTTTCATTAGAAAGTGGTTGGCAGTGTAGGTCCCAAACAGGTAACAGTTATAAAATGTTGACCTTTCATTTGTAATTACTATGATGTCTAATTATTGAATCGTTTTCATCTTATTTAAGTTTAATAAGATATTTTTTTACAATAGAAATAATTCATTCTGCTATGTGCAGTTCTGATGGTGTGGATCAACCAAAACTCTCTGGCCCAAAACCGATCGTGAAGGCGAAGATGCTGACAGAGAAGGCTATTGATTCATTCGAATTGGATTTTGAAGCAAAAAACTTGGACAATAATAAGATGTATTTGAATAGTTCCTTGCGCAGTAAAAAACACAAAACCTTGAAAAGACTGAAAAAAATACATTTAAAGATAAAGCAATATATTTGTGACGTATGTGACAAGAGCTTTTCTAAGTCAAGCATTTTCATTCAGCACCAAAGAATACACACTGGGGAGAAACCGTTTAAATGTGAGGTCTGTGAGAAAACTTTTTCTCAGTCAGGCCATTTGATTACGCACCAAAGAGTGCACACTGGTGAAAAACCGTTTAAATGTGAGGTCTGTGACAAAAATTTTTCTCGGTCAAACGATTTGGCTAAACACCAAAGAATACACACTGGGGAGAAACCGTTTAAATGTGAGGTCTGTGAGAAAACTTTTTCTGTGTCAAGCAATTTGAACGTTCATAAAAGGGTACACACAGGCGAGAAACCCTTTAATTGTGATGTATGTGAAAAAAAATTTTCTGAGGTAAGCAGTTTGATTAAGCACCAAAGAATACACACTGGGGAGAAACCGTTTAAGTGTGATGTATGTGAGAAAAGTTTTTCTAAGTCAAGCAATTGGATTACGCACCAAAGAGTACACACTTCGGATAAACCGTTTAAATGTGAGGTCTGTGAGAAAACTTTTTCTGATTCAAGCAGTTTGATAACACACCAAAGAGTACACACTGGGAAGAAACTGTTTAAATGTGAGGTCTGAGCAAACTCTGTCAAACCGTTTGATTAAGCAACAAAGAGTACACACTGGTGAGAAACCGCTGAAGTGTGATATATGCAAAGTAGAATATTCTTCTAAATTAAATCTTAATAATCATATAACAACCCATTCTTAGAAAAAGTGGTAGTTCATATTGTACAATAGAAATTTCTGTGGTCTTGCTGAACCCTATTATACCTCTGCTTTTTTTTTTTTTTTTTGGTGTTCTTTTGTATTTCTATAAGGTCATTAATTAATTAATTTGTTCTTTGAATATTTTTGTTTATTTCTTATTTGATATCTCTTTTGCTTATTGTTTTAACTTGTTTGTTCCCTTATTCTATTACTCCCCCCCCCCCAAAAAAAACAACAAAATCCAGTATGTGTATGCCTTTTGAGTAAACACCAACATGGACTTTGTAGGCTAAAGTCTATTTTATAATTCTTATAATAGTTTGCAGTGATTTTGCTACCCTTTTGATTCATTGATTCGTGGAATATTTTTGTTAATTTCTTCAATGAGTTTTATTTTCCCATTTGTTTTAACTTGTTCCTTCTTTTGGCTACGTCTTCTCCCCCCCTCTCTCCAAGTAACTCTGTATGTGTATGCCTGGTTGAGTTAACACCCCTGCAAAGTCTGTTTTATTCTTCTTTTAATGTCTTCATTTTAAAAACCATGATAGTCACTAAGATTTATACTCAGGGTGGGGGGGGTGTTTGCTCATTAATTGAGTTTTCCAATTCGGTGACGTTCTTTTAAGTGATTATAAAGTCTGCTGGACACCAATTCAGAATATAAACAAACGATGAATGTTGGTTTATCCATACAATCAGGTTCAAAAGCATCTAAACCTTTATTGTCTAACATAAGAACTTAGGAAAGAAATTTTGTTCTGTTTTGGTTTTTGACAACAAAAAGATGTTTTGATGAAATTGCGGCACATTATTATAGTTTAATTTACTTCAAAGTCGGCCGAAAATTTTAGTTTTTCGATCAGCTTAACGTAGGTTTGTTGAATGGGCCAGGGAAGATTGTGGCACTGACTGGTTAAAACCCATAGTCTAGTTCTGGTTGTCCGAATTTACAAAAAATAAGTGCCTAGTTTTTGTTTGGGTTTGTCCTTGTTCTTGTTGAAATTTGTATATGAAAATGAAATCAGAAAATGATCAATCTAGTCTTTAGGGCCACGTGTGTAATTTATTTAATTTTTGTTGATGTTGTTGTATTTTGTTTAGACCAGTGCACTTTGTATAGAAGTTGTTGTAGAAACTTCGATAGGACTCATTCGACTGAAATTGAAAGACCTAACGCCCTTTTTGATGGTCAAAAGCGATTGGAGGGTAACCACCCCCAGCTTGTACACCCGTCATTTCCCCAAACATATGCAGTAAAATTTTTGGAATAGCCATTTTGTTTAGCGTAGTTGAAATGTCCATTAATTATGTATTTGAGGATTACAATCCCCCAGAGCCCTCAGGGCAAGGGTTATAAATTATATTAGTTGTCTGTTATTAACATACAAGGTTTTTATGGAAGGTGTGGTTGTATAAGCTTTGAAGGGGGTTCATTGGAAACCAGAAGTAGTACTGGCCTTTTTAAGCGTCTAAATTTATCAAAGGACAACAAGCCCCCCCCCCCTCCCCCCACATCCTTTTTTTCCCCAAATGCATCCGATAGAAATTTGAGATAGCCATTGTGTTCAAAATAGTCTGAAAATGATATAACAAGGCCTTTGGGGTTGAAATTACCCCTCAGGCTCTGTGGGCAATTGTTGTAAGTTATGCCCTAGGGGCATATAAGGTTGTTATGGAAAGGGTATTTGTGTTTGCTTGAGAGGAGGCTCATTTACCTGGAAATTGAAATTTCTAGTTCCCTTTCAAGAGTCATAATTGATTAAGGGAAACTATCCCTCTCGATGCCTTCTTTTTCCGAAACGTATCTGATCGAAATTGTGTGATAACAATTTTGTTCAAAGAACATATGGCATTGACTCTAGGGTTGACACAACCAACCATAGCCCTATGGCAAGGGTTGTAAAATATGCCCTGGCAATAGATTGATTTGTTAAAGAATGGTAGTTCATATAAGCTTTGGATGGGGCTCATTTGATTGAAAATTGGAAGTTATAGTGTCCTTCTTAAGAAACAAAGCGGATTTGAGGGCTCCACCACCCACGGCAATTATTTCCATAAGCCAACATTTAATCAAAATTTTGAGGCACCTATTTTCTTCAGCAATGTTGAAAGGTCCAGTAGATATAACTTAGTGTATGTCAAACCCCCCCCCCCCCGCCACAGCCCTTTGGGGCAAGGGTTGTAAGTTAGGCAATAGGTTCATTGTTTGCATATAATATATGATATTAAGAAAGGTATACATGTTTGAGCTTTACTTTCCAAAAAGACAAAGTCCATTCAGGTGAGCCTTTCAGAAAAATTTGAGGGGAGTAGTGAGCTAAATCAAAACACGTCATATGAATACGGGTTGTCAAAAAGGCGTAACTCAGGAATGACTGAGTATATTAATTTGGAACTTACAGGAAATGATAGGGAGATGATCAATTGACCAAAAGGACAAGATTTGCGCACTACTAATATTAATACAGCTACTACTACTACCACACCACTGCATTTACAATATTCAGGGGAAATTTGAACTAATTGAATAGACACTATGTGCATTCACACAGTAAAAAAATGTACATCAGGATTGGATTTGAGTATTAAGTTTGTACTTTTAGTAGATGCTTAGAGGGGAAGATCAATTGACCAGAGGCAATATGTGTACGCTACTACTAATATTACGACAACTGCTACATTTACTACTACTATTTCCATAACAACTACTTATAAGCCTAAGAGCGTTCAAGTGAAAATTTCAAGAACCATTTAAATACACAGGTTATTCAAAGGAGATAACAGCATTGGCTGATTGTATTAAGTTGAAACTTTCAGGACTTGATTAGAGGTATGATCAACTGACCAAAAGGCAATACACTAATGCTACTGCTGCTACTAGTACTATTGCCAATACAATTAATGCTAATTATGTGACTACTTTTACAGCTATGACTCTAAGGTTATGAAGGTGAAATTTTTCGGAAATTTTTAGGGGGAAGGTGAACTGAATCACAGCACGCCGTCTGTATGCAAATTATCAAAATGGTGTATCAGTAATATCTTTGGAAAGGCTTGGTGTGTAAAGTTGAAACATGCAGGACCTGTTTTACGGAATGTTGAACTTTCCAAAAGACAATATTTGCATCCTATCGCTAATTCAGAC
Source organism: Artemia sp. Qi Xiang Cuo (assembly GCF_049724085.1). Taxonomy (NCBI): domain Eukaryota; kingdom Metazoa; phylum Arthropoda; class Branchiopoda; order Anostraca; family Artemiidae; genus Artemia; species Artemia sp. Qi Xiang Cuo. The sequence goes on along the minus strand of NC_142808.1, from coordinate 61,868,564 downwards.
TGCTATTACTATTATTACTACTTCAGCTATTACTTCTGCCATTAAAGCTAAAACTAATACTATTATTTCTACTGCTGCTACTACTATTGCACCTAAAGCTAAGGGCATTAAGGGGAAAAACTTGGGTAATATTAAAACTGTATTGAACTAAATCGGAATATAATATGCCCATACAGGTTGTCAAGAGGACGTATCAGCAATGCTAAAGGAACGGCTAATGGTATTAAGACTTTAACTTTTATTGTTTGCTGAAGGGGATACTGATAAAAATAATGGTGTTGTGCGCAAAATAATGGTGTTGTGCTAATGATTATATTTTAATTCATATATGGTGGCTTATATTTGATGGGAGTAGATATAATACATTTGGTTTTTGTATATATTTAAAATTTTCTGTTTTTTTTCCTTATATATTCTATCTTTTCTTAGTCACTTACTTTTGGTCTATTGTTTTATTTGCTGTTATTTTCGTTTTCATCTGTACTGAAGAATCCTTGTTTAGTATAACGTGGCTGCTGCGCGCACACCTCGTATGACGGAAAAATTAAACTCGTCAGGAGACGATAAAAACTAATTTGTTGGTACGATTTTTTAGATAAAAATACCAATAAAATCCACATGACTCAGAAAAAAATCCTTTATATGTAGATATTAATTTTAATTGCCATAATCAATTTGAAAAGGCATAAACAGCTCATACGAGGTGTGATAACTGACTTTCTTCAAAAATGCAAAATATACGTGGCGTGCACAAGTTCAACGTGGTAAAGAGACATTTTTACGACGTTTGCACAAGTTCTTAAGGGTTAAAAATCTGTTTACGAGGTGTTTCAGGTATAATAGCACTATAGGGTGTAGGCAGTAGACTTAAGATCAGCTATTTTTATTTAAAACAAAATCACTCTGCTATGCTAAGAAAACAAAAATGGTTTACAATCATAATGCATCACGTAACTTTGATACTCTTGTAGAAAGCATCAGTATCTCGTGGCAACACATTCAACAACCCCGTGAGGTCGTTTACCTTACATGCATCAAGGCTAAGGTTTTTTCGTGAATTGGACGTGTTCGAAGTTTCGGTTCTTTCACAGCCCGTTTTCGCAGAATTATCCTTTCGTCCATATTTCTGAGCTTGTAATAAACAGATCTATGGGGACTGTATTTATAAACAACAATCATGGTGATTGTCGGGTTCCCATTTTCACATCCAGATTTATTATTAGGGTAATACTTCAATCCTATGTAGTCCTTGAAAAAAAGTATGATTCACCTGATTTACTTCATAAGGGTAAGGATTACGACTTACATTTTTCATCTCAGATGCATACATAGTTGGAATGTAAATGGCTCTATCTTTGCATAGGGTTTCAATCTTCTGGTGGACACTCTCAAACTCCATTTGAGTGTGCCCTATTTCCGGATATTTCGGCATTACTGTCACTCCATGTATAGAAGCGAAATGGACAAGTGTATTAGAAAGAATTCAGTTCCTGTTCTGATATGAACATGCATCTCTCCAAATAATTATTCTCTCAGCGTTTGGGTATGACCGTAACAGGTCTTCCAACCTGTCAATAACACAGGAAACAAATTCGGATGTATTCAACAGCCCTTCAGTCTCATCCCACACTATATTCAATGCGTCAAAACTTACAAGATCGTAAGAAGTCCAATTATATGCAACGACCTTCCGTTTGTAGTAGAGAGACGACGTTTTTATGTTCGGCCAAAGCAACGTAGATTCAAGGTTATGAGTCGTCACCACAAGCACCCCTGAACTCCCTTTGGCTTTGTCCTTGTTACTGTTTTTCTCAATCCTAGCTTCTTCTTTCTTTAATATGTGCTCAGAATACTCCTCTTAGGCAAGCTTCTTCAATTTAAATGTTATGCATCTGTCACGCTGGTCTTTCTTTGGCTTGAAAATCCCAGTGTCTTTCTCTTTCAATAGTTGTTTTAAAAAAGTCATAGCTAGCAATATCACCCTTTCCCTTCCTATTTTCTCCCTGTAAACGTAAAACACCTCTTTAACAGTTCCAAAAGGATACTCAAAGTACTTTTTCTTGTCCCAGGCTCTACAGTAGTGGGATGGGAGCTTTGGAAGATCATCCAAAAACTTCTCTGCACTTTGCTTTCTTTCTGCAAAGCTAAGTTATTTCCTAGTATCCAATCGAATTGAGGTTTCTGGGCGGTTTGGATCTTGTGATGGATGGATTCCGTCCTTTGCTGCCTGTTCAGACCAGTTCCTCACCTGCCATTCGCCAATACCAAACGTACTCAAAAATATTTGCTTGCAAACTCTTAAAATCCCTTCTGAGGTTCTCAAATTGTATTTCAGGGTCCCTTTTCTCCTAGAAGGGCTAAGATTAGCCCCCTTGAGTTTCTCACAGTCGTCGTAAGTGACAAGTGTAGCTATGTAGACCTTCTTTTGTTCTCAGGACATTTTTTTCCAAAAGCTACCAAACAAACTGCCTCTCACTTTCAGGAATGATTAAACATTCAAAAACTGTTTAATGTTTTTGGCTTCTTAGCATCGACATTACAATGTTTGCATTGAGGGCCAATTTTCCGTTCAGGCTTTAAATCTTTAGTAGCTTCCCGTTCACCATATTTCCGGTTCTCTACTTTTCTTCCTTCGTATTTCGTCCCTTGGCATCTAGCATGATAATTTTTCAATCGGTTTTCCCCTGGCTTTGATCTGTCTTTCTTCCTGCTTTTTCTAGATGATGCAATACTCTTTATCACTGAGCTTTCTGTCTCCGCGTCAAAATTGTTTTCTGGAATATCTCCTAGACTTCTGTCCTGTACTGATGCGTTTCCACTTTCGTGGGTAGGTATATTTGGTGATAAAATAGCACCACTTATATCCGCTGATTCAGCCAGAGGAGATTCTCCGGCAACACTTTTGTCTTGATTCATTTGATATTTCTGTTCATTTCTTGAATTCAGATCAGTATAAAAAACGGACGGTCCACTCAGTTCAGTATTTACTAATTCTGCTTCATTAAAAGCTTCATCGGTTTGCTCTGGCAGCAATAGATCAACACAAACTTCTGTAATCTGCTATCTGGAAGAAGGGGTGCAAGCTTAGCAAAAACCAAAGATTCATCTGCTGTAACCTCACTCTCGCTTCTTTCTTCTCTGACCTCTACTGGTTGAGAGCTGGCTCTGTCACATGCAAATCTGATTAAAAGTATGAAGGGTACAGAATCTTCCTATTGTTCCTGAACTGGAAATGTTTTCAATGGAGAGTTTGCAACCTATTCTGCCACTCTGCTGGAGTGTTCTGCAGTCCTTGATTTATTTTCAGGGTTCTGGTCCTGAAAGACTGGAACTGTTTTCAGGGGGGATTTAGTGACCCAAGCTGACATTTGGCTGAAGTGTCCTGGTGTTTCCAAGTTCTCGCTTAAATGTCCACCTTTCTCCATCTGAAAATGCTCAAAATCCATTGGTTTGAGAAATCACAAACTGGTAAAAAAAAAAAAATAGGTGCCCATGCAAACAGTGTAATGAAAAACTACTTTCAACAACAAAACCATGTATACATACTGAGACCTTTTCATTGACAGGCGTAGCATATTAAGTTCTAGGGTCTGAACTCTTCCCAAGTAACCTGTCAGGGGGTTTCAGTATCTGTAGAGGGGTAACATAATATTAGCAAAACGGATGTTGTAAAACAGAAGAGTCCTAGTTCTCAGAGTAGTTGGGTAGTGTAACCTTCACCGGCCTCATAATTAAATTGTCATTAAGTCAAGTGAGATTGAAATCATCTCACTTGACGATTCAATTTTGAATTACCGCCATATTAAACAAAACTCCAGCATCTTTTTGAGATGGAAATCATAATCTTGCTTGACTTAGTACAATTCATTTTGAATTACTGCCATATTAAACGAAACTTCTTTTTGAAGATAGAAAAAATGCTGTGTTCCTGACTGGCTGGAGCCTGCCTGGAGAATCTTGCTTGGGTACTAGACGTTCATGCATCATGATTAGGAAACAGGGCATGGTACACAAACGTCTAGCACCCTCCTGTTTTCTGTTATAATAAATAGCCTTGCTAAGGGATTTCCCGACAGATGGAAATTTGTGGATGAGCTAACGATTGTTGAAACCTGCTACAGAAACATAGTAAGCAACCCTATTAGCATCCTCAATGATATTGCAAATTATGCTGCAGACTTAGACATGAGAGTTAACCCCTCTAAATCTATGATAATTCCAATATGTTTCCTTAAAACAACACCCCTTTTCCTCAACCCTATCCCTCCAAATATTTCTGTTTCTTCCTTTAAATTACTTGGTGTTACAATTTCCTCTAATTTAAAGTGCGATATCCCCGTTAAAGATATTGTCCATAAAGCTAATGCGTCCATGTCTCTCCTTAAACTATTGAATAGATTTAATGTCCCCCATCCCATTCCTTAAGGATTTATACTTCCTTTGTCCGCCCGCATCTTGAATATGCTTGTCCGGTTTGGCATCTCCCGTGATGAATCAGAAAAAATTGAATACATTCAAAAAAGAGCCCTGAGAATAATGTTTAAAGAAGGTAATGTACCATGCTCGCTCTAGACCTTAAGAACTAAACATAAACTTTTTTAAATGTTCCGAAATACTTCCAACTAATATTATTTTGTTGTTAATTTTATTATTATTATTATTTATTTTATAGCTATTTATATTGATTTGTTTATAATAGATTTAATTAAATATTGGTTTGATAGGTAAGTAGTTACGTGGATTTTCACGCGACCGCAAACCCTGATAAGTTTTTGTGTAAATAGCTTTCTATAGAATGTTACTAAAAATGTACCAAGTCACAATTGTCTTTAATTACAAAAGTAAACCATATTTTTCTTCTCTGTTCTGGCTAATATACGCACCAGTTAGGCAATTAGGCTGCGGGCAATTTGACTTCAACTTTCCTAAACCTGTGATGAGTGTTTTATTCTTTTCGTTTCCTTTTTCCTTTCCCGCACTTCTAGTAAAATGAATTTTGCCAATTAGGCTCTGAGAAATCTACAGATCGTAGATTTTTCTAAAAATTAAAATATACACACTATTAAATTCTGTAAAAGGGTATTGAGCCAGGAAAAAGAAAATAAAATATAATCATAGGATATAAAGTACTAGCATTATAAAAACAAAATTCTAAGTTACTAAAGTAGCAGCTAAGATCATGAATTCCCCAGTACTCTAAACAAATTTGAGGTTGACGCAAATTTGTAAATATATATATGTAAATCATCAGAAATCACTGCAACTAACAGTAAAAAAGTTAGATAATATATTCGGAATTTGTACCAGTTTGTTATGTTCAGTCTCTATTACACTCTGTTACTATTTTGCTGTTGCAATCTGTTACCATTACAGTGTTAATATTTTGTATTTTGTTCTGTTACAGTCTACATATCACTGCAACTAACAGTAAAGAAGTCAGATAATATATTCTGAATTTGTACCAGTCTGTTATGTCACTCAGTTACTATATTGCTGTTGCAGTCTGTTACCATTACAGTCTGTTAATATTTTGTTTTGTTACAGTCTACATATCCCTGTAACTAACGGTAAAAAGTTAAATTATATATTTTGAGTTTTTACCAGTCTGTTATGTTCAGTCTGTATTACACTCTGTTACTATTTCGCTGTTACAGTCTGTTACCATTACATTCTGTTAATATTTTGTTTTTGTTCTGTTACAGTCTACATATCACTGCAACATACAGTAAAAGCCAGATAATATATTCTGAATTTGTACCAGAAAAATTCTTTAACTCATGCAAACCTTTTACCTCATCAATAAAACAGTTTGTGGTAATGAACTGTGACTTAAGAGTAGTTTGTGTAGTGACCAAAATGCTAATAAGGAATTTTTAAAATAGTATACACACCATATAATGATGTCAAATACGCAAATACATTTAGTTTAAAGTTACAAACCCAAAAATACGCAAAATATGCTAAATTTTCAAAAGGGGGAAAACACCCTCGAAAAGGGAATAGTCCTGATGAAAATTACACAATCAGTAGTATATTACATGGGTTTAAAACCCCTGTTGACAAAAAGGTAAAATTTCTCAGAATAGATAAATTAAAAGATCTAATAAATGAAATCTTAATAATCATATAACAACCCATTCTTAGAAAAAGTGCTAGTTCATTTTGTACAATAGCAATTACTGTGGTCTTGCTGAACCCTATTATGCCTATATATATGCTGAACCCTAATTACTATAAGATTGGGAATTAAACTTTTTATGCAAATCCTCAGACAATTGATGAAGATGATTCATTTTAATGACATTCATTTTATATCATATATTCTATATTTGGGAAAAGCTAGAATGAAGTCATTTGTTTTGCAGCGCACTGATCGGACATGTATGAGGAATTATATGAAATTCAAATAGGATTGGGAATTAAACTTTTTATGCAAATCCTCAGACAATGGATGAAGATGATTCATTTAATGTCATATATTCTATATTTGGGAAAAGCTAGAATGAAGTCATTTGTTTTGCAGCGCATTGATTGGACGTATATGAGGAATTATATGAAATTCAAAGAAGATTGGGAATTAAAATTTTGATACAAATCCTCAGAGAATGGATGAAGATGATCCATTTTAATGACATTAATTTTTTTTTTTCATACATTCTATATTTGGGAAAAGCTAGAATGAAGTCATTATGCCCTGGGGGCACATAAGGTTTTTATAGATAAAGTTGTCTTAAAAAGTTCCAAAGGGGCTCATTTAATTGGGAATTGAGAGGGCTAGTGCCCTTTTTAATAGTCGAAAGGGATTGAAGGGTAACTAACCACCTTCTCACGCCCACCAATCCTCCGAACACATCCAATCAAAATTCTCAGATAGCCATTTTGTTCAACGTTGTAGAAAGTTCTGTAAATTAGGTCTTTGGGGATGACAACCCCCCAGCCCTCAGAGAAAGGGTTGTCAGTTATGCCCTGGGGGCATATAAGGTTCATATTGAAAGCATTGTCTTAGATACTTCAAAAGGGCTCATTTGATTGGAAATTTAAAGGGCTAGTGCCTTTTTTAATAGTTAAAAGTAATGGGAGAGTGACTAACGCCCCTCTCATGCACACCATTTTCCCAAACACATCCAATCAAAATTTGAGATAGCCAGTTTGTTTAACGTAGTTGAAAGTTCTGGAAATTATATCTTAGAGGATGACAACCACCCTCACAGCCCTTAGGGTAAGGTTTTTATTTATGCCCTGGGGGCATATAAGGTGTTTATAGAAAGCGTTTTCGTAGAAACTTAAAAAGGACTTATTCGATTGGAAATCGAAAGGCCTAGTGCCCTTTTTAATAGTCGAAAGTGATCAGAAGGCTTGAAATTTTTATAGTAAAGATCGATGTGGGTCTTGTATATGATTTTTTGTTGTTGTTGTTGTTGTTTAGACCAGGGCACTTCGTATCGAAGGAGTTGTCGTAGGAAATTCGAAAAGGGCTCATTCGACTAAAATAGATAGGACTGATGCCCTTTTTAATAGTCGAAAGTGATTGGAGTGCAACTAATCCCCCTCCCACGCTCACCCTCCCATTTGCCTTTATGTTTAAAAACTAAATGTTGTCTTAAGATTAAGTCAAAATGCACTGTGTTAATGCTAATTCCCAATAAGGCATCTCAACATTATCCAAAGAACGACTTTGGGTATTATGTTCAAACTTTCGGGGCTACTTCTGCTTTTAAAATTTAACCAAGTCAAAATAGCGTAAATGTATCCAAGCTATCAAAGAAAGTAAGCAGATTTTTTTGCAAATGGTATCAAGTTTTCCGTTTCAGGTCAACTAGAGTAGATATGAAAAGGGTGTATGTTGTTAAAAATTGCTGAAAATTTTTCTGCAGCATACAAATAATAGGCCAAACTATAAAGTCTTAAAAAACGAAAAGATTTGAAGTATTATTATCTTTTTCCCTGAAAAGACTATGTCAATATAAAACGAACAGAAATTAAATAAAATAACTTTCCACAAAATAAGTTTTTCAAAGAAAAGTAAAGAACTGCATTAAACAAAATTTTGAGCAAAAATAAAATCAAATAATCTACGAAGCGTGAAACTACCGCAAATCAGCGTCGATAAATAAATGAAACCCAAAACGAAGAGAAATTACAATAAATAACCGAGTCAAACTCAAAATGAGAAGAAATTCACTTAAGTTGGGCTCAAAACCCCTATGCCTTCCCAAGGCCAAAACATAATTTGCACGTTACTGAAAAAAATAGAAATGTTTTTACTTTTATAACTTTAATAAATCAAATAGTATTAACATTTTGATTACTAAATATCAGTATATGTAAATTAAACTCACAATGCACGTTCATTTTTATTTTTTTTCAGTAAAGTGCAAATTATGTTCTGGCCTTGGGAAGGCATAAGGGTATTGAATAAGTTGAAAAACTTATTTTGTGGAAAAAGTTTTTTTTAATTAATGTCTTAAAATGACAAACTTGTCTCTAGTCCATATTTGCAGTCGATTGAGGATCTTGTAAAAAAAAGAAGATTTTTTTCGGGGGGGGGGGGGGGTAGAAAAAATGATTCTTATAATTTGGTATAATCTTTGTTATTTCATTAGAATTGGAAGAGAAAATATTTATCAGCTACAATATTTAAATTTTTCTGTCAATCAAGAAATGGATATATATTTTCTCTTGTGTGTATGCACATGTTTTTCAAAATCATTTTATCATTATGGAATCTGAAACAAATGAATGAAAAATGCAAAAATAGAATTAATTGAAAAATTTTGTTGTTTGACACTAAAGGAAAATAGGACTAGCATTCAAAGGAAAAAGCAACATTGCCACCAATTGTTTATTATTTTTTTTATTAGATGACTAGCTAACTCATTAGCTTATCAACCACATAACCTGTTTAAGCATTTTCAGGACTCTTTTTCAACTCTAAATCTAGACATTTCGTGTTGGCAATTTGCCATAGTTTGATTTCTGGCCTTATAAGGGTCATTATTCATTCTTGTAGTCATTGTTTTGAAAAGGGGGAAGAATTTGGGCTTGTTTTGTAAGCTTTTCTGTAGAATGCGAAGGATGTCCCTTTTATTTATAATTTCTTTCAGAAGTTGAAGAGGCTTTGCCAGCTGACCATGAAGAGATTTTTGACTTTCCAATCCATATTTTGTCTCTTAAAAGGGAAGATGCTCCTGTAGGTACTTTTTCCTGCTTTTCAGGACCATGTAAACTTGAACCTGACACCCAGGAACTGGGCTCCACATGTTTTGACAATGAAGGTACATGTCAAGTATTTTGTTTTTGCATATTCAAATATATTGGGTAATATTTTATTGGGAAAAGCTAGAACAAATTAGACTTTTCTAGGTCTTCGTCATCTTAAGATTTGAAACTGCTGAAGCCAAAACGAAATGAAAACAAAAAAAAAACGTGAAACTAGCCTACTCAATGGATTATGTACAACGATTCCTGCAAATTCTGGAATTTCATTATTTCCAAAAAAGAATTATTTTTTTTTAAATTTATAAAAAATTTGCTAATTTTGTTTGAAGAACTTGTTTCATTTCTAAAATAAAATATATGAACATAAGTGTCGTCTTTTACTGTAGTAGTAAGTATTTTAGTGTAAATATTTTGTACTTGTAGATGATGGTGTTTCTTTTTTTCACTCCTCTTGTTTTGTCTCCATTGTTTTATATCCAGCTGAAAATATATTATTATTATTCTATAAAGCTTGTGAATAGCATTACTAGACGTTTATAGTAAGATTTAGTTTGCCTTTTGAATTTTTAAAAACCCATCAAAGCAATTTAAGTGTTAAACACAAAACAATTCACTCAGTGTCTAACATTCCAATAAAATAGACCTCTGTTTTTAAAAACAAAGACAGAATTGTTGCGTAAATCAGCACTGTATTTATGGTGTTTGCAAATCTTAGAAGGAATTATGCTACCATATTTAGAAATTTCCAGCTCTAGCAAAACCCAATTTAAACAAAAGTCAAGTAAACAAAAGTTTGAATGGTGAAATGTTTACTTACAAAAGAATGTCCAGCATTTATAGGAGTAAGTCAGAAAGGAAGAGCATTTGTGTGTGAAGAAGCGAAAACTTTTTCCTTTATATCCAAAACAGAATTATTAGTGCAACGGTACCTTCGCCACTGTGAATATGGGCGTTCTGAATAGTTCTAGAACCCCTCAGTAAATTTCTTCAAGAGCACTCTGGAAATCACAGAATAGCAATGATTAAATGGTAAACTCAATAGATGCTTGTGAAACTATAGAGCTCTACAACCTTTTTTTCAATAAGCCAAAGGTAGAAGCGCTGATAATTTGCTATTATGCCTTTCCAGTCCCCAAAGGCTAGTTTCAGTATGTATAAATAGGTTAGCTCTAGTTATTTCTATTTCCAAAAATTAATTAGATATCATTTGGATATGGAAATTTGTGAATAAATTGCTAAATCATGAAATTGGTTTTCTATTAATCAAATTACCTTTTATTAAGTATCACACCATCCTCAAGTCTCCATCAAATAATAACGCTTAAAGTTTTTCAGGTCTGATGTTTAGTGTGATTTTTCACTCTTGTCTGTTTTTTTATTTTGCGAGGGTTCATTATTTTTTGTTAATTATTGATAATATTTAATCCTACTTTTATGATTTTCTTTCTCTTTGTTTATTTTGAATTTTTATTGTTGAAGCTGGAGATACTTTATCAATTGGAGCTGAAACAATCAAAGACACTACTATTTTTAATTCATCTGAGCATCAACTACCTGTGGATGCTTCATCCAGAATAACCAGTTTAACATCAGAATCGGACTCCCAAAATCTGGACAACAATGACGAAGGTATAGTATATTTGAAACTAATAGGGTTATGAAAATGGAAATATTTTGTCAAACATAAAAGTTTTTGTAAATTTTACAAGCATAACATCAACAATATATCAAGCTATATAAACAACATAACATAATTCAAAGTCTATCATTTTATTAACCTCCAAAATTGGAGAGTATAAACAAAAACGAACAAACCGGCCATATAAATACATAACAGCAAACAAATATAAATACAGGCCAATATACACAAACCTAAATTGTAATAATAAAACTAAATTAAATTTCATTGATAACATCTTAAATTTTAACGTAAACAAGCAGCAAATAAAAAAATATAAACATTAGAAATTATAAAAATAAAACAAACCGACTAAAGGAAACATATTCTGGTTTCAAAAATTTAAGAAATTCCAGAGTCGGGCTTTGTGAATTAATAAATTAAATAGATAAATCAAAAGATTTAATAAATGAAATCTAAATTACCATACAACAACCCATTCTTAGAAAAAGTGCTAGTTCATATTGTACAATAGCAATTACTGTGGTCTTGCTGAACCCTATTACGCCTCTGGTTCTTTTTTCCTTTTCTCTTCTTTTGTATTTCTATCAGTTCATTAATTAATTCATTTTTTCTTGGAATATTTTTTTTATTTCTTCAGTGATTTCTCTTTTGCTTATTGTTTTAACTTGTTCGTTCTATTTGTATCAGACTTCCCCCCCCCAAAAAAAACAACAACAAGAAAAACCAGTTTGTGTACGCCTATTAAGTAAACACTTCTGTAAAGTCCATTTTGTTCTTCTTATAATATTTTGCCTAGCGTTTTTGATTATCCTTTGATTCATTCATTCGTGGAATGTTTTTGTTCCTTTCTTCAATGATTTTTCTTTTGTCATATGTTTTAATTTTAACATAAACAAGCAGCAAATCTAAATAAACTGAAATATTAGAAATTGTAAAAATAATACCAACCAACAAAAAAAAAATATTTTAGTTTCAAAATTTTAAGAAATTCCAGAGTCGGATTATGGGAAATCGATGACCCTAGTAAATTATTTTTTTGTTGCTCATTATTTATTATCACGATGGGATTGTTCACACCATATTGATTTATCACTGAGGACGTAGAATGAAATTTTGAAAGTCGACATAAAAAATTTCCAAAATAAAAAAATAAAATGTTAATATTTGAACAACTAGAAGAATTAAAATACGGTAACCATACTAAATAAAGAAGAACTTGAGGTAGAGTTTCAGAGTCAAAACATGAGTTAATAACTTTGTTGTCAAAAAGTCCTGGTGAGAAATTACCCTACCAAAACTTGTAGAGATGAAAGAAAGGACAAATTTTATATACTTTTATTTTATAATTTTATAACTCAAATATTAAGCACAAAAAATTGTGAGACATTTTTCCTCCTGAGCCTCTCATCATTAAAAGTAACTTAACTGCCTTTTACACTAGTTACTTAACAATTTCCTTTTTGATTTGTGCAGCAATTTCATTTTGATACTGCACAAATTTCAAATTTATGCAGCATGACTTTCGTTTCGAGTGAATTTAGTTGCCAAAGTGGACATTTATGTTAGATTTAGGCCAAAATGAAAGCTGATTCAGAACAATGGTTTTTATTTACATTCAGCAGAACAATAATATATTATTTGTTAAACATCCTTTTGAGAATTCTAAAATGAAAGATCCCGAAGCCCATAAAAACTGGTGTCAGGTTTAAATGCAAAGTATCTAATTAAAAAAGGCATCATCGCCCATTTCTCTTCCTTCTTGAAAACAGCAGAGTTATATTTCTGCATTGGTTGTGTAGATTGTAGCCCATAGACGGATAATTAAAGTTTGTTTCCTCTACAAGTTTTCTTTGTTAATGTCGACTGTCATGATATCACTTGATAGTTGAGAGTCAGTTATAGCCATTCATCTAAGCATATTTTTGAAATTTATTTTGAATTTTTCATTGTGAAATACGCTTTGAAAACATGAAATATAGGCAAAATTTCCCATTTTTAAGCAAGTTTAAATTATACTCTGTTGAAAATTCTGAGTACTTTCGTATTTCTGACTTGATTAATTTACAGATTCGAAAAAAATGAATCCCGCTATACAAGTGTCTTGTTCACTATATGCAAGTAAGATCTTTAGGCTTATCACAGCATTATATCTCTGAAGGGGAACATAAACCCTAGGCCCAATGGAGTGTTATTCAGAATTTTTGCAAAAGACCAGATGCAAGTAAAATGGCTCATTAGTCTTTTCCAGAGTTAAATACTACTACTACTATTGACTCAGCGAAGCACCAAAACGCGTGAGGCCAACACAGCTACTCACGCTCCTCCATTCCAATTTTATTCTAAGCCTCCCTTTTTGCACCTTCCCAGGACGTTCCCATTTCCCTTAAATTTTTCTTTATGAGGTCCCCCTACCGCAGCCGCGGACGAGCTGCTTTCCGCTTAACTCTAGACGGTTGACTGAAAAGGACAATATTTGGCAATCTGTCATCCTTCATCCGCAGATCGTGCCCTTGCTATTTCAACCTTTCTCTCACTTATAACCCTAGGAAGCGGGATTGAACCACATTTTTCGCATAGATCTTTTGAAATATAGTCAGTCAGTAGGGTACCCTAAACAATCCGTAGGCAATTTCTCTGGAAAACATCTAGCAAATCTTCATCCGTTTTTGGAGCGCCCATACTTAGGAACAATATTTGACCATTGTCATCATTATAGCTTCCAATAGTCTAATCTTGGTTCGAAGACATTTCTTCCTATTCTTCCAACTTTTTTCAACTTGAAAAAAAAAAACACCATGAGCCTTGGTTATTCTACTTCTAACATATTCAAGACACCCACCGTCTTCACTAATAATACTACCAAGGTAAGGGAAGCTGTCTACTTAAACGATCTTTTCGTTACCCAAAATTACCTTTTTTCACTTAATTCTTAGCCTTAGTGACTTAGTCTTCTTAACATTAATTTTCAAACCTATTCTAGCACCCTGAACTCGCAAAATCTCTAGAAGTTCATTCATTTTGCTGACACTTTTATCTAGGATGTTTAAATCATCAGCATAATCTATGTACTGGAAACTTATGCTTCCCCATTTTATTCCGTGTTCTCTCATTACTTTTCCTGTGCTCCTTGAGACGAAGTCCATCAAAATGAGCCATATAAGTGGGGATAGAACACAACCCTTCTTAACTCAACATTTAATACGAAACAAGTGTAAGTGTAAAGTGTAATTGTCATAAAGACATTACTTGTCTGGTATACCGTATAAGGATAGGTCTTTGGTTTACAATACCGTAATCAGTAAGGTTAACTCTGAATACAACAGATAGTAAGTAATTAATTTGGAAGTGGTTTTCAGTCCGAAAATACCGGTGCGGAAAGGAATTAATGTGTGTCTGCATAACGAAACAACAACCTAAATAGGATATAACATCGTTGATATAACTCATAGTTAGTCCTTTTTCTTCCTTTTTTTCTTGGAAGATAGTAGCCTAGTCCATAACTCATTTTTACTTTATTTCAACTCCATTTTTACGCGAACCGAAATCCGTGTGGATTGTTGGTATATTGACGATCTTGTCAGGATTGCTAAATAAGAGAATTGTGCACCCCTCCCCCCCAGGGAGCAAAATGTTTGTTTTTAAGGGCTGTTTCGATAAAGGATACCATCTTTAAAATGGGGCGAAAACAGGGTTTTTCTAAAAAAAAAAAATTCTCCACTTAGTAGAAGTCAAAGAGGCCTATTAGTCTACTACTACTGCTAATAAAAACACCAAAACAGACAAAGCCCATAACAATTATTCATTAATCTGTATCTCGTACGATTGCTTTGTCGTTTACTAGGATATAATGGTGCCACTCCTCAAGTGGGACCGTAAGATCTCCAGTCTTGTGGGTAACCCGACAGGGCAAGGCCCAGTCCTCTGCAGAGGGTTTTGTCCATAGATCTGGATCTTACGCTCTCCCGCTGGTGTCCTATTCAGGATCTTCCCACGATGGTGTTCCGCGTTAACGTGCAAACCCATTGCTGGGAGAAGGTATATAACTCACGTGACGTGTCCCTACGCCAGTGAGCCCTGCTGAGTATACATTAGAGGAGTCTTCTTCCTCCTCCGCCTGCATTTACGGCCCCCGGGAGAGGGTGCCCTAGTGTTTATTATGGGCCCCCAGGGTGCGTTTTTTCGTAAAAAAAAGATTGAAATTAATTTTAAAAATTGGGAATTCGGAAGAAACTGGTAAGTTTGGCTTAGTGCCAAAAGTCTGCAATTATTTGTACAATTTTGATATTTTACTTAATTTTATTTTTTAAGGTGGACGTCATTTCTCATGTCCTGCGGAAGAATGAAATTAGTTATAGAGCAATTTGATAAAGAATCATGACACCTTACTAGCAAATGACAATTAAGAAGCAAAGAATAGGTTAAACAATAAATAATAATAAAAGTTTGCGCAAGTAATATAAAGTACTCGGGTTTTATTCATAACTGAAGACCATTTAATTTGTTTGTGGAATTTGGTTAGTAACCCTCTTCCACAAAATCTTCGTTTAGCCACCGGCATTTTCTAAAAAAAAAAGACTACAGTGTTTGAAATGCTCCAGTGAAACTGAACACATTAAATTTTTTTATGTAAAGGTTTTTGAGGTTTTTTAAGTAAAGGTTTTGTATGTCAAAGCTTCATTTATTGTCTGCAATTGCTATGGTAGCAAAATAATGAAAAGCCAGGAAAATGTCCGGTCTGTTTTAAAAAGCATTTTAAGCATATGCTACGCCAGAATGCAAAAAAAAATTATTCCAGAATTACAAAAATGTCGTGCGTGACAATCAAGAGCTTTACGAATGAGAAATGCAGAATATATCAAGTGCTGGCTTTATAAGACATACAAAGTCTTGTCTTTATAAACAAAGCTCAGCCGCTAGTTCTAAAGACTAAGTTTAAGAGCCACGATCCCATCCGATCGTGTAAAAAACCAAGTAAAACCATATTATGCTCCTGGTGTAATTTTAAATATAAAATTACACCATATTTGTTGGTTCTCAAAAATAGGGTCCAACAAAGGGCCAAAGTGGTTTCTATGCAAATTAAAAAATTCGTTCAAACGTGTTTCACCGGTCCAGTCGTGTTTAACTGATTCAAACGTGTTTAAACGGCCGAAAAGTGTTCAATTGGTTTTTATTTTGAACCCTTTGACCAGGTTTCATAAGGGTTTCACAAGCGTTGAATTTCCAAATGCACTGACTTTTTGTCGTCATCAGCTTGGACATTTGGACACTCAAATGTTTAGACACTCGGACTTTTTTTTGATTTGTTTAAAAAATAATTCACATCCTTAAAAGACATTGTGTATACTTGTAACAACAATTTTATGACTTACAAATTTATCAAGTAGGAATGATATGAGAGGTTTTACACTTTTTTGGATAAAAATGAATGAATTAGACGGACAAAACTAAAACAGAATGTTGTTACTTTGGAAAACTTGTTGAATCTAAATGATCCGCTTCAAAAGCTTAAAATTGTGATTTTAAATAAGTTGAGTATCAAAATGTTATAGTTCTAGAAAGATATTTTTAGTAAACAGACCAAAGGACTTACCACTATCTAAAGAAAATATGATTATTTTCTAAAGCCATGTTTGGTGTGTATTATTAGACTGTGCTTAGAACTTGATTGTGAGCAGTTGTGCTTATTTTAAGGTCTTCTAGACATCCATCATCATGCTGATAGCCATGCTAAAAAAAATTGTTCATTTAAATGAATTTTTAAATTAGTGAAAATCATTAACGTGAAAAAAATAAAAATGAAACATTTCAGTGTACAAAAAATATTTATTGGCTAAAAATTAAATCTGAATGTCAATTAGGTAAAAACAGTTTGTTCAGAAAACACGGTGAAAGGGGGAAAAGGGGCCACTTTTCTCTGTAGATCTTAATTTTTAGAACTACATAATTATTTTCTGCTGTCTACAATTTTATTGGTACAATGGCCTTCCTAATTTTTGTAATGTTGCTGTTAAATTGGTTTTCAAAAGGAAGTTATGATTCAAGTTTGATAAAAGTTCAACTAGAGGACAGGGGTAGAAAAGGAAATTATTCGTTAAAACTTATCAAAAATTTTTATCCGGTATGACTTTCAATTCTTAAAGCTTATAAAAAATTTTTATATTATAGTTCCAATTCTATTTCTTCTATGAAGTGAAACTAATTTCAAGTTGTGTTCTTTCATTTTTGTTTCATTAGAAAGTGGTTGGCAGTGTAGGTCCCAAACAGGTAACAGTTATAAAATGTTGACCTTTCATTTGTAATTACTATGATGTCTTATTATTGAATCGTTTTCATCTTATTTAAGTTTAATAAAATCAATTTTTTACAATAGAAATAATTCATTCTACTATGTGCAGTTCTGATGGTGTGGATCAACCAAAAGTCTCTGGCCCAAAACCGATCGTGAAGGCGAAGATGCTGACAGAGAAGGCTATTGATTCATTCGAAGTGGATTCTGAAGCAAAAAACTTGGACAATCATAAGATGTATTTGAATAGTTCCTTGCGCAGTAAAAAACACAAAACCTTGAAAAGACTGAAAAAAATACATATAAAGATAAAGCAATATATTTGTGATGTATGTGACAAGAGCTTTTCTAAGTCAAGCATTTTCATTCAGCACCAAACAGTACATACTGGGGAGAAACCGTTTAAATGTGAGGTCTGTGAGAAAACTTTTTCTCGGTCAAGCCAGTTGATTAAGCACCAAAGAGCACACACTGGGGAGAAACCGTTTAAATGTGAGGTCTGTGAGAAAACTTTTTCTCGGTCAATCAGTTGGATAACACACCAAAGAGTGCACACTGGTAAGAAACCATTCAGATGTGTGGTCTGTGCTAAAACATTTTCTTTGTCAAGCAATTTGAACGTTCATAAAAGGGTACACACAGGCGAGAAACCCTTTAATTGTGATGTATGTGAAAAAAAATTTTCTGAGGTAAGCAGTTTGATTCAGCACCAAAGAATACACACTGGGGAGAAACCGTTTAATTGTGATGTATGTGAGAAAAGTTTTTCTAAGTCAAGCAATTGGATTACGCACCAAAGAGTACACGCTTCGGATAAACCGTTTAACTGTGAGGTCTGTGAGAAAATTTTTTCTGATTCAAGCAGTTTGATTACACACCAAAGAGTACACACTGGGAATAAACCGTTTAAATGTGAGGTCTGAGCAAACTCTGTCAAACCATTTGATTAAGCAACAAAGTTTTGATATTCTTCTAAATTAAATCTTAATAATCATATAACAACCCATTCTTAGAAAAAGTGGTAGTTCATATTGTACAATAGAAATTTCTGTGGTCTTGCTGAACCCTATTATACCTCTGCTTTTTTTTTTGTTTGGGGTTATTTTATATTTCTATTAGGTCATTAGTTAATTCATTGGTTCTTTAAATGTTTTTGTTTATTTCTTCTGTGATATCTCTTTTGCTTATTGTTTTAACTTGTTTGTTCCCTCATTCTATTACTTCCCCCCCCCCCAAAAAAAACAACAAAATCCCGTATGTGTATGCCTTTTGAGTAAACACCAAAATGGACTTTGTAGGCTGAAGTCCATTTTATAATTCTTATAATATTTTGCAGAATTTTTGCTACCCTTTTGATTCATGAATTCGTGGAATATTTTTGTTAATTTCTTCAATGAGTTTTATTTTCCCATTTGGTTTAACTTGTTCCTTCTTTTGGCTATGTCTTCTCCCCCCCTCTCTCCAATTAAATCTGTATGTGTATGACAGGTTGAATTAACACCCCTGCAAAGTCGTTTTATTAATGTCTTCATTTTAAAAACCATAATAGTCACCAAGATTTATACTCAGGGAGGGTGGGGGGGGGGGTGTTTGCTCATTAATTGAGTTTTCCAATTCGGTGACGTTCTTTTAATTGATTATAAAGTCTGCTGGACACCAATTCAGAATATAAACAAACGATGAATGTTGGTTTATCCATACAATCAGGTTCAAAAGCATCTAAACCTTTATTGTCTAACATAAGAACTTAGGAAAGAAATTTTGTTCTGTTTTGGTTTTTGACAACAAAAAGATGTTTTGATGAAATTGCGGCACATTATTCTAGTTTATTTTACTTTAAAGTCGGCCGAAAATTCTAGTTTTTCGATCAGCTTAAAACTGGTTTGTTGAATGGGCCAGGGAAGATTGTGGCACTGACTGGTTAAAACCCATAGTCTAGTTCTGGTTGTCCGAATTTACAAAAAATAAGTGCCTAGTTTTTGTTTGGGTTTGTCCTTGTTCTTGTTGAAATTTGTATATGAAAATGAAATCAGAAAATGATCAATCTAGTCTTTAGGGCCACGTGTGTAATTTATTTAATTTTTGTTGCTGTTGTTGTATTTTGTTTAGACCAGTGCACTTTGTATAGAAGTTGTTGTAGAAACTTCGATAGGACTCATTCGACTGAAATTGAAAGACCTAACGCCCTTTTTGATGGTCAAAAGCGATTGGAGGGTAACCACCCCCCGTCATTGTACACCCGTCATTTCCCCAAACATATGCAGTAAAATTTTTGGAATAGCCATTTTGTTTAGCGTAGTTGAAATGTCCATTAATTATATATTTGAGGATTACAATCCCCCAGAGCCCTCAGGGCAAGGGTTATAAATTATATTAGTTGTCTGTTATTAACATACAAGGTTTTTATGGAAGGTGTGGTTGTATAAGCTTTGAAGGGGGTTCATTGGAAACCAGAAGTAGTACTGGCCTTTTTAAGCGTCTAAATTTATCAAAGGACAACAAGCCCCCCCCCCCTCTCCCCACATCCTTTTTTTCCCCAAATGCATCCGATAGAAATTTGAGATAGCCATTGTGTTCAAAATAGTCTGAAAATGATATAACAAGGCCTTTGGGGTTGAAATTACCCCTCAGGCTCTGTGGGCAATTGTTGTAAGTTATGCCCTAGGGGCATATAAGGTTGTTATGGAAAGGGTATTTGTGTTTGCTTGAGAGGAGGCTCATTTACCTGGAAATTGAAACTTCTAGTTCCCTTTTAAGTGCCAAAAGTGATTAAGGGAAACTATCCCTCTCGATGCCTTCTTTTTCCGAAACGTATCTGATCGAAATTGTGTGATAACAATTTTGTTCAAAGAACATATGGCATTGACTCTAGGGTTGACACAACCAACCATAGCCCTATGGCAAGGGTTGTAAAATATGCCCTGGCAGCAGATTGATTTGTTAAAGAATGGTAGTTCATATAAGCTTTGGATGGGGCTCATTTGATTGAAAATTGGAAGTTATAGTGTCCATCTTAAGAAACAAAGCGGATTTGAGGGCTCCACCACCCACGGCAATTATTTCCATAAGCCAACATTTAATCAAAATTTTGAGGCACCTATTTTCTTCAGCAATGTTGAAAGGTCCAGTATATATACCTTAGTGTATGTCAACCCCCCCCCCCCGCCACAGCCCTTTGGGGCAAGGGTTGTAAGTTAGGCAATAGGTTCATTGTTTGCATATAATATATGATATTAAGAAAGGTATACATGTTTGAGCTTTACTTTCCAAAAAGACAAAGTGCATTCAGGTGAGCCTTTCAGAAAAATTTGAGGGGAGTAGTGAGCTAAATCAAAACACGTCATATGAATACGGGTTGTCAAAAAGGCGTAACTCAGGAATGACTGAGTATATTAATTTGGAACTTACAGGAAATGATAGGGAGATGATCAATTGACCAAAAGGACAAGATTTGCGCACTACTAATATTATACAGCTACTACTACTAACACACCACTGCATTTACAATATTCAGGGGAAAATTTGAACTAATTCAATAGACACTATGTGCATTCACACAGTAAAAAAATGTACATCAGGATTGGATTTGAGTATTAAGTTGGTACTTTCAGTAAATGCTTAAAGGGGAAGATCAATTGACCAGAGGCAATAAGTGTACGCTACTCCTAATATTACGACAACTGCTACATTTACTACTACTACTTCTATAACAACTACTTATAAGCCTAAGAGCGTTCAAGTGAAAATTTCAAGAACCATTTAAATACACAGGTTATTCAAAGGAGATAACAGCATTGGCTGATTGTATTAAGTTGAAACTTTCAGGACTTGATTAGAGGTATGATCAACTGACCAAAAGGCAATACACTAATGCTACTGCTGCTACTAGTACTATTGCCAATACAATTAATGCTAATTATGTGACTACTTTTACAGCTATGACTCTAAGGTTATGAAGGTGAAATTTTTCGGAAATTTTTAGGGGGAAGGTGAACTGAATCACAGCACGCCGTCTGTATGCAAATTATCAAAATGGTGTATCAGTAATATCTTTGGAAAGGCTTGGTGTGTAAAGTTGAAACATGCAGGACCTGTTTTACGGAATGTTGAACTTTCCAAAAGACAATATTTGCATCCTATCGCTAATTCAGACTGCTATTACTATTATTACTACTTCAGCTATTACTTCTGCCATTAAAGCTAAAAGCAATACTATTATTTCTACTGCTGCTACTACTACTGCACCTAAAGCTAAGGGCATTAAGGGGAAAAACTTGGGGAATATTAAAACTGTATTGAACTAAATCGGAATATAATATGCCCATACAGGTTGTCAAGAGGACGTATCAGCAATGCTAAAGGAACGGCTGATGGTATTAAGACTTTAACTTTTATTGTTTGCTGAAGGGGATACTGATAAAAATAATGGTGTTGTGCGCATAATGCTAATGATTATATTTTAATTCATATATGGTGGCTTATATTTGATGGGAGTAGATATAATACATTTGGTTTTTGTATATATTTAAAATTTTCTGTTTTTTTTTCTTATAGATTCTATCTTTTCTTAGTCACTTACTTTTGGTCTATTGTTTTATTAGCTGTTATTTTTTTTTTAATCTGTACTGAAGAATCCTTGTTTAGTATAACGTGGCTGCTGCGCGCACACCTCGTATGACGGAAAAATTAAACTCGTCAGGAGACGATAAAAACTAATTTGTTGGTACGATTTTTTAGATAAAAATACCAATAAAATCCACATGACTCAGAAAAAAATCCTTTATATGTAGATATTAATTTTAATTGCCATAATCAATTTGAAAAGGCATAAACAGCTCATACGAGGTGTGATAACTGACTTTCTTCAAAAATGCAAAATATACGTGGCGTGCACAAGTTCAACGTGGTAAAGAGACATTTTTACGACGTTTGCACAAGTTCTTAAGGGTTAAAAATCTGTTTACGAGGTGTTTCAGGTATAATAGCACTATAGGGTGTAGGCAGTAGACTTAAAATCAGCTATTTTTATTTAAAACAAAATCACTCTGCTATGCTAAGAAAACAAAAATGGTTTACAATCATAATGCATCACTTAACTTTGATACTCTTGTAGAAAGCATGAGTATCTCGTGGCAACACATCCAGCAATCCCGTGAGGTCGTTTACCTTACATGCATCAAGGCTAAGTCTTCCTTCGTGAAGTGGATGTGTTCAAAGTTTTGGTTCTTTCACAGCCCGTTTTGGCAGAATTATCCATTCATCCATATGTCTGAGCTTGTAATAAACGGATCTATCGGGACTGCATTTATAAGCAACAATCACGGTGATTGTCGGGTTCCCATTTTCACATCAAGATTTATTATTAGGGTAATACTTCAATCCTATGTAGTCCTTGAAAAAAAGTATGATTCACCTGCTTTACTTGATAAGGGTAAGGATTGCGCCTTACATTCTTCATCTCAGATGCATACATACTTGGAATGTAAATGTCTCAATCTTTGCATCAGGTTTCAATTTTCTGGTGGACACTGTCACACTCCATTTGAGTGTGCCCTTTTTCCAGATACTTCTGCATTACTGTCACTCCATGTATAGAAGCGAAATGGGCAAGTGTATTAGAAAGAATTCAGTTCCTGTTCTGATATGAACATGCATCTCTCCAAATAATTATTCTCTCAGCGTTTGGTTATGACCGTAACAGGTCTTCCAACCCGTCAATAACACAGGAAACAAATTCGGATGTATTCAACTGCCCTTCAGTCTCATTCTACACTATATTCAATGCGTACAAACTTACAAGATCGTAAGATGTCCAATTATATACAACGAGCCTCCGTTTGTAGTAGAGAGACGAAGTTTTTATGTTCGGCCAAAGCAACGTAGATTCAAGTTTATGAGTCGTCACCACAAGCACCCCTGAGCTCCCTTTGGCTTTGTCCTTGTTACTATTTTTCTCAATCCTACCTTCTTCTTTCTTTAATCTGTGCTCAGAATACTCCTCTTCGGCACGATTCTTCAATTTAAATGCTATGCATCTGTCACGCTGGTCCTTCTTTGGCTTGAAAATCCCAGTGTCTTTCTCTTTCAATAGTTGTTTTAAAAAAGTCATAGCTAGCAATATCACCCTTTCCCTTCCTATTTTCTCCCTGTAAACATAAAACACCTCTTTAACAGTTCCAAAAGGATGCTCAAAATACTTTTTCTTGTCCCAGGCTCTACAGTAGTGATATGGGAGCTTTGGAAGATCATCCAAAAACTTCTCTGCACTTTGCTTTCTTTCTGCAAAGCTAAGTTATTTCCTAGTATCCAATTGAATTGAGGTTTCTGGGTGGTCTAGATTTTGTGATGGATGTATGCCGTCCTTTGCTGCCTGTTCAAACCAGTTCTTCACTTGCCATTCGCCAATACCAAACGTACTCAAAAATATTTGCTTGCAAACTCTTAAAATCCCTTCTGGCGTTCTCAAATTGTATTTCAGGGTCCCTTTTCTCCTAGAAGGGCTAAGATTAGCCCCCTTGAGTTTCTCACAGTCGTCGTAAGTGACAAGTGTAGCTATGTAGACCTTCTTTTGTTCTCAGGACATTTTTTTCCAAAAGCTACCAAACAAACTGCCTCTCACTTTCAGGAATGATTAAACATTCAAAAACTCTGACCTTCTTAGCATCGACATTACAATGTTTGCATTGAGGGCCAATTTTCCGTTCAGGCTTTAAATCTTTAGTAGCTTCCCGTTCACCATATTTCCGGTTCTCTACTTTTCTTCCTTCGTATTTCGTCCCTTGGCATCTAGCATAATAAGTTTCCAATCGGTTTTCCCCTGGCTTTGATCTGTCTTTGTTCCTGCTTTTTCTAGATGATGCAATACTATTTATCACTGAGCTTTCTGTTTCCGCGTCCAAATTGTTTTCTGGAATATCTCCTAGACTTCTGTCCTGGACTAATGCGTTTACATTTTCGTGGGCAGGTATATTTGGTGATAAAATAGCACCACATATATCCGCTGATTCAGCCAGAGGAGATTCTCCAGCAACACTTTTGTCTTGATTCATTTGATATTCCTGTTCATTTCTTGAATTCAGATCAGTATATAAAACGGACTGTCCACTCAGTTCAGTATTTACTAACTCTGCTTCATTAAAAGCTTCATCGGTTTGCTCTGGCAGCTAAAGATCAACACAAACTTCTGTAATCTGCTATCTGGAAGAAGGGGTGCAAGCTTAGCAAAAACCAAAGATTCATCTGCTGTAACCTCACTCTCGCTTCTTTCTTCTCTGACCTCTACTGGTTGAGGGCTGGCTCTGTCACATGCAAATCTGATTAAAAGTATGAAGGGTACAGAATCTTCCTATTGTTCCTGAACTGGAAATGTTTTCAATGGAGAGTTTGCAACCTATTCTGCCACTCTGCTGGAGTGTTCTGCAGTCCTTGATTTATTTTCAGGGTTCTGGTCCTGAAAGACTGGAACTGTTTTCAGGGGGAATTAGTGACCCAAGCTGACATTTGGCTGAAGTGTCCTGGTGTTTCCAAGTTCTCGCTTAAATGTCCACCTTTCTCCATCTGAAAATGCTCAAAATCCATTGGTTTGAGAAATCACAAACTGGTAAAAAAAAAAATAAATAGGTGTCCATACAAACAGTGTAATGGAACACCACTTTCAACAACAAACCATGTATACATACTGAGACCCTCTCATTGATAGGCGTAGCATATTAAGTTCTAGGGTCTGAACTCTTCCCAAGTAACCTGTCAGGGGGTTTCAGTATCTGTAGAGGGGTAACATAATATTAGCAAAACGGATGTTGTAAAACAGAAGAGTCCTAGTTCTCAGAGTAGTTGGGTAGTGTAACCTTCACCGGCCTCATAATTGAATTGTCATTAAGTCAAGTGAGATTGAAATCATCTCACTTGACGATTCAATTTTGAATTACCGCCATATTAAACAAAACTCCAGCATCTTTTTGAGATGGAAATCATAATCTTGCTTTACTTAGTACAATTCCTTTTGAATTACTGCCATATTAAACGAAACTCTTAAATCTTTTTGAAGATAGGAAAAATGCTGTGTTCCTGACTGGCTGGAGCCTGCCTTGAGAACCTTGATTGGGTACTAGACGTTCATGCATCATGATTAAGAAACAGGGCATGGTACACAAACGTCTAGCACCCTCCTGTTTTCTGTTATAATAAATAGCCTTGCTAAGGGATTTCCCGACAGATGGAAATTTGTGGATGAGCTAACGATTGTTGAAACCTGCTACAGAAACATAGTAAGCAGCCCTATGAGCATCCTCAATGATATTGCAAATGATGCTGCAGATTTAGACATGTGAGTTAGCCCCTCTAAATCTATGATAATGCCAATATGTTTCCTTGAAACAACAACCTTTTTCCTCAACCTTATCCCTCCAAATATTTCTGTTTCTTCCTTTAAATTACTTGGTGTTACAATTTCCTCTAATTTAAAGGATATCCTCGTTAAAGATATTGTCCATAGAGCTAATGCGTCCATGTCTCTCCTTAAACTATTGAATAAATTTAATGTCCCCCATCCCATTCCTTAAGGATTTATGCTTCCTTTGTCCGCCCGCATCTTGAATATGCTTGTCCTGTTTGGCATCTCCCGTGATGAATCAGAAAAATTGAATACATTCAAAAAAGAGCCTTGAGAATAATTTTTAATGAAGGTAATGTACCATACTCGCTCCTTCTACAAAAAGACAAGCTGGAAACTCTTGAGCACAGGAGAGGAACGTTGTGCCTTCGTTTTACAAAAAATGCTGTAATAAACCGTCGCAGGGGCAAACATTTTCCCAGAAAGACATTCCCCATTCAGACACCGCCTGCCATGTGCTGTTTCTGAACCCGTTCCTATCTTGTCCCCTATCCGTTGCTTGACCTTCAGGTATGAAAAAAAAACATTGTATCCTTCATTACGGATAAAATAAACCGCTAGTTTTCCCTTTTTTTGGTACTAGTGATACCCAAGTTTTATGTTCGTTCGATTTTTTGTTTCCTCCCCCTTTTTATATGTTATCTTTTAAACCATTTTAACGCTAATTTCGTTTCACTCTTTTTTAGCTTTTTCAGTTTCTAACATTTTGCCGCTTAATTTTTTTACTAATGAATGGTTTTGCCATTCTTGTATTATCGTTTTTGGCATTGGTTTGCCGGTTTTTTTTTAGTTGTTGTGTTTTTTTTTATTTTTTGGTTTTATGACTCTGAAAGGTGAATTCGGTCCTTCGAGGCTTGTGATAGACATTATGAAATAAATATCTTGTCCTATTCTACCTGGCTTCTACGTTGTTGCACCAAGAAATAAAACAGCCAGTGTGCTAGACTCCTTAAACAGAGGAGGTAAGTTCAGACGAATGGGATTCCCATCATTCCCTATGCGAATTCCTTTCAGGAGCCATCGTTTTCCCGTTTCATTTTTCTGTTGGATTTATTTTCAACTTTTCCCTGCGAGCCGAATGGGATTCACGGGAATTTTGAAGCGCAAAATTCAAATTCAGTAGGACATGTCGGTACTTTCGCATTATCAGTGCCTCTCGAAAAATGCAAGTTTGGTTAATGCTAATGAAATAGGATGAATATATAATAGTTCAGAAACAAATTTGGGCTATATATTTGCACATTAGGGGGGGGGGTAAAACATTGCATAAATTAAAGACGTAACCTAACCTAGGTACCTTTCTCCCTCCCTAAAATCCAAAAAACCACAGTTTAATATCTTATGCGCAATGCAAACCACGCTATTCATTGCCTAGTCTACAGCGGCTATCATGTAAAACCGGGTTTTATCATTGCCTACTCTATAGTGATTAAGCCGAGAGGCCTTGATAATGCGAAAGTACCGATATGTCTAGGATAAATCATCTGCAAAGTACAGCCTAATTTTTTTTTTCCTAACTGATTCCTGAGATTTTAGCCAACTGAAGCTAGCTACAGCAACCGAAAATGCTGCCAAGCCTAAGGTTTCTGAGTCCGAGTCACTCATGCTTTCTGAATTTGAAATATTTGCTTCCTTCCATAAGGGATTGAGCGTTCGAACACTCCCGTTCTTCCTTATCGTTTTCCCTATTTGTTTTCCCATTCGGCTGAACTTACCTTTAGTAAGTATCTACACTGGTTTTCAAGAAATTGTAGTGAAATCAGCAATTCAGTGAGATCTTTTCTTAACTTGTAAATCTATTATCAAACCTTTTGTTTATTCCTAAGTGCAGCTATCACTATTTTTTTACCATAATGCAAATATCCTCTCTTATTCATTGTAAAATCAAAATATCTTCTTGTAAACAATGATGATGCTGATGAAACTATATGATAAGATTGCCGGCACAACTCGTATTAAAAGCCAAAGAGAGGACTCGACCAAAAGCACACCACGTATAAATTGATGCAGGCAGATAGTCCCAAGCTTGCACCATTTATAAATAAAGGCTTATGAAGTCTATCTGCACACGATTTGTATTTACGGATTAAAGTTATCCAAGATATTACGAGGTGTTTTTCTTTTTTTGCCACAAAAGTATTTAAGATAGAATATTTTTGTTGCCACTAGAAGACGCGGCATGAAAAACTGCGTCGGACGCATGTAAAAAGTCATCAAACAGTTTGTGGTAATGAACTGTAAGTAAGGAGTGACCCGGCTCAATAGTAACCGAAACTCTAAAGACTGGAATTTTGATACTCATAGATACATCAATAGAATCATATTTTATGTTGATTTCAAATATGTAATATATTTCATTAAGTTTAGTTTTACCCATCAAAAGTAACGCGCCTGAGAAAATTTGCCTTATTTTCGAAAAAAGGGGGAACCACCCCCAAAAAGTCATAGAACTAATCAAAATCACACCATCGGATTCAGCGTATCAGAAAACCTTACTGCGGAAGTTTCAAGCTCCTATCTGCAAAAATGTGGAATTTTGTATTTTTTGTCAGAAGAAAGATCACGGATGCGTTTTTTTTTTTTTTTTTTTTTTTTTTTTTTTTTTTTTTTTTCAGGGGTGATCGTATCGATCCAGTTGTCCTAGAATATCGTAAAAGGGCTCATTCAAATGAAAATTAAAATTTCTAGAGCCCTTTTTAAGCGACCAAAAAAATTGGAGGGCAACTTGGCCCCCTCTCACGCTCATTTTTTTCTCGAAGTCACCCAATCAAAATTTTGAGATAGCCATTTTGTTCAGCATAGTCAAAAATCTAATTAATATGTCTTTGAAGATGACTATCCCCCACAGTTCCCGGAGGAAGGGCTGGAAGTTATGAACTTTGCCAATTGTTTACATATTAATTAAAAAAAAAAAATTCTGAAAAGTGAGTTTTTCAAAGAAAAGTAAAGGCGATTTTAAACTTAAGCTCAGCAGATACAAATACCTTTTAAAAGAACGACCAGAAATTAATGTTAAAGAATAAATGAAACCCAAAACGAACAGAAATTAAATAAACAATCGTAGCAAAAACATACAACAAGTAATAATATAAATGAATAAATAGAACTTAAAGCGAGTAATGCTTAGACTGAATATGAACATCAAGCTTAAAATAAAAAAATTATATTTTCCTATTGAAGTATAAATGAAACTTAAAACGAACAGAAATTAAGTAAACAATCAATGCAAACAAACATACAATAGATATAAATGTAAATTAATAAATAAATCTTAAAACTAGTGAAACTTGAATTGAATATGTAAATCAAGCTTGAAACGAACAAAAATCACCACAAACAAGAGTTTGGGTAAAACTGACTGCGTCATTGGCGCTTTACTGAAAACCAATTTTATGACAAATACTTTCTTTTGTATTTAACATTGAAAATACACATTAAAATTATAGTAACATTTTGAACTGATGAGCTTTCAGCAATTAATATCATTGTACATAAAATATTCAGTTTAATTTATTAGCTCTTTTTAAAGTTGTTAATGACGAATATAGTTTCCCTACAAACAAGTGTTTGGATACTGCATCCTTTCCTAACTGTAAATGAAAACCAAAAGCCTTCTGCTTCATTGGCGCTTAACAGAAAACGGATTATATTACACATATTTTCTTTTCCAGTTCTTACAGCAATGAAGATAAAAATACAATTACAGTGAAATAAATTCTTGAACTGATGGATCTTTCAACAATTAATATAATTATACATCAAATATTCAATTTGATGTTGCTTATGCTTTCCAAGACTGTTCAAGACGCATATAGTATTCAGTAAAGCGCCAATGACGTAGTAGATTTTAGACTTTTATAGTGAGAGAAGGAGGTCATACCCAAACTCTTGTTTGTGGGGATTTTTGTTCGTTTCAAGCTTGATTTTCATATCCAGTTCAAGTTTCACTCGTTTTAAGATTTATTTATTAATTTACGTTAATATCTATTGTATGTTTGTTTGCATTGATTGTTTACTTAATTTCTGTTCGTTTTAAATTTCATTTATACTTCAATAGGAAAATATTTTTTTCGTTTTAAGCTTGATTTTCATATTTATTTTTAAGCATTTAAATTTTTTTTCGTTTTTGATTGAAAAAAATTTAAGTTTTTAAAAATTCCTTATTTCAAAATCAAACTTAAAAAAAAACCAAACATTCATCAAAGTATCAAAACTGATATCAAAGTAACAATACCAAAGTGAAAAAATGGGTGTCAACCTCGGAGTTGAACAATTTTTAACAAAATCTCTTATCTCGAAATTTTTATCGGATCGGTTTGGGGTAAAAGGGCGTGGGGGGACTAGTTTAAGCTTCGGTCTCTTCTGACTCTTTAGAAGTGAACTAGAACTTTCTATTTTCAATCAAATGAGCCCTCTCTGAAGTTTATACGAGTATCCCTTCTATAAGAACCGTATATATCTCCAGAGCGGAGCTTACAATGACTATCACTGGACTCTGGGGGGTTGTGTAGACCTTGGAGTTTTAACATCTGGTAGGTGAATTATTTTTTACAAAATTATCCTCTGAAATTTTTACTAAATGGGTTTATCCCTCCGATACGCCCAAAGGCGTGGAGGGCAGGAGGGGTTAGTTACCCTCCGATCTTTTTTCACTCTGAGAAAATGAACTACAACTTTTAATTTCCATTCAAAGGAACCCTCTTTGAAGTTTATACAAGCATACCTTCCATAAGAACCATATATGCCCCCAGAGCAATACTTACAACGCCGGCCCTGGGGGGGGGGTGTCGACACAGGAGTTTTCTTATCTGACCTTTTAACTATTTTTAACAAAATGACTATACGTAAAGGAGTTTTTGTTACATGATCTTTGAACTATTTTTAACAAAATGGCTACCTCAAATGTTTTATCAGATGTATTTGGGGAAAAGGGGCTTGGGGGCCAGTTGGCTTCTGATCACTTTTGACTCTTAATAAGGGCACTAGAACTCTCGATTTCCAATCGAATGAGCCCCTTTGAAGTTTTTACTACGACCCCTTCTATATTAAGTACCTCTGGGGAATAAATAAATGGAGGGGAGAAAAGGCTAGCTGCCCTCCAATCACTTTTGTCTCTTAAAAAATGAATTACCACTTTCAATTTCCAATCAAATGAGCCCTCTATGAATTTTATAAGAGCATCCCTTCCATAACAACCATATATGCCCCCAGGGCATAACTTACAATGCCTAACCCCGGGCCCTTGGGGGCTGTGTTGACACCTGGTTTTTTTGTTATCAGAACTTTGAACTATTTTTAACAAAATGTCTCTCTCAAAATTTTTATCTGATGTATTTAGGGCGTGGAGGAGGGGAGGGGCTAGTTGCCCTCGGATATCTTTTGACTCTTAAAAACCGAACTAAAACTTTCAATTTCCAATCAAATGAGCCCCCTCTGCAATTTATCCGAGCATCCCTTCCATAAGAACCATATACGCCCCAAGGACAACACTTACAACGCCTATCCTACGGGCTCTGAGGGGGGGGGCGTTTTTGTTTTCGAATTTTTGAACAATTTACAAAACACTGGCTATCTCAAAATTTTTAGCGGAAGGGTTTGGGGAAAAAAGAGCGTGGGGGGAGGGGGCTAGTTTAACTCTCTTGACTCTTAAAAAGTGAACTAGACCTTTCAATTTCCAATCAAATGAGCCCTCTATGAAGTTTATACGAGCATCCCTTTCATAAGAACCATACATGCCCTTAGGGCATAACTTAGAACGCCTTCCCCTGTGCCCTGGGGGTTTTCTATTGACACCGGATTTTTTCACAAAACTATTTTTAACAAAATGTCTATCTCAAATTTTCATCAGATGCGTTTTTAAAAAGAAGACGTGGGGGGGGGGGGCTATCGGCCCTCGGATCTCTTTTGACTATTAAAAAGTGAGCTCGAACTTTCAATATCCAATCAAATGAGCCCTCTCTGAAGTTTATAAGAGCATCCCTTTCATACGAAAAATATATGCCCTAGGGCATAACTTACAACGCCTGCCCCCAGGCCCTGGGGGTTGTGATGACACCTGAGTTTGTGTTATCTGACTTTTGAGCAATTTTTAACTTAATTGCTATCTCAAAATTTTTTTGGCATGCATTTGGGAAAAAGGGCGTGGGGGGCTAGTTGCCCTCTGATTTCTTTTGATTCTAAAAAATTAACTAGAACTTTCAATTTCCACTCAAATGAGCCATCTCTAAATTTTTAACGAGCATCTCTTCAATAAGAACCATATATTCCCCCAGGGCATAACTTACAACACCTGCCCTCGGGCCCCGGGGGGCTATGTTGACCCCTGAGTTTTTGTTATATGGTCTTTGAACTGTTTAAAAGAAAACAGTATCTCAAAGTTTTTATTGGTTGGGTTTGAGGAAAAAGGGCGTGGAGGGGTAGGGCTAGGTGCCCTCCAATCTCTTTTGACTTAAAAAGTGAACTAGAATTTTCAATTTCCAATCAGATGATCCCTCTTTGAAGTTAATACGATCACCCCTTTCATAAGACCCATATATACCCCAGGGCATAACTTACAGCGCCTGCCCCCGGGCCCTGGTGGGTTGTGTTGACACAGGAATTCTTGTTATATGATCTTTGAACTATTTTTAACAAAATACCTATCTTAATATTTTTATTGGATGAATTTGGGCAAAAAGGGATGGGGGGGGGAGCTGATTACCCTCCAATATCCTTTGACGCTTTAAAAATGAGCTAGAACTTTCAATTTCCAATCAAATGAGCCCTCTCTGAAGTTTATACGAGCATTCCTTCCATAAGAACTATATATGTCCCCAGGGTATAACTTATAACCCTTGCCTTTGAAGACTGTGGGTGGAGTTTCCTGCTGAAACATATAATTTTCAGAACTTTAAACTGCGTTAAACAAAATGGCTATATAAAATTTTGATTCGATGTGTTTGGGGAAATGGTGGGCATGGAAGGGGTGTCAGTTGCCTTAGAATCACTTTCGACTATTAAAAAGGGAACTAGCCATTTAAATTTCGAATCGAATGAGCCCTTTCTGAAGTTTCTACGACAACGTTGTCTATACAAAACCTTATATTCCCCCAGGGCGTAACTTACAACCCTTGCCCTGAGGGCTGTGGGGGAGTTGTCATCCTCAAAGACCTAATTACCAGAACTTAACACTACGTTTAATAAAGTGGCTATCTCAAAATATTGATTGGATGTGTTTTGGGGAAAAGGTGGGCGTGAGAGGGGCGTTGGTTGCCCTCCAATCACTTTCGACTATTAAAAAGGGCACTAGCCCCAGGGCAAAACTTAAAATCCTTGCCCTAAGGGTTGTGGGGGAGTGTCCTCCTCAAAAACAAATTTTCTATCAGGAAATCAACTGCGCTGAACAAAATGGCTATCTCAAAATATTGATTGGATGAGTTTGGGGAAAAGGTGGGCGTGAGAGGGGTTGGTTGCCCTCCAATCACTTTCAACTATTAAAAAGGGCACTAGCCCCAGGGCATAACTTAAAATCCTTGCCCTAAGGGTTGTGGGGGAGTGTCCTCCTGAAAAACACATTTTCTATGTGGAAATCAACTACGCTGAACAAAATGCCTTTCTCAAAATTTTGATTGGATGTGTTTGGGGGAATGATGGGCGTGGGGGGGGGGGGGGTTAGATACCCTCCAATCACTTTCGACTATTACAAAGGGCCCGAGCCCTTTGAATTGCCAACCGAATGAGCCTGTTTTGAAGTTTCTTCGGCAGTGCCCTCTATAAAAACTTTATATGCCCTCAGGGCATAACTAAAAACCCTTGCCCGTAGGATTGTGAGGGAGTTTCCTCCTCAAAAAGATATTTTTTATTTGGAAATCAACTACGCTGAACAAAATGGCTATCTCAAAATATTGATGGGATGTGTTTTGGGGAAAAGGTGGGCGTGAGAGGGGGTTAGTTGCCCTCCAATCACTTTCGACTATTAAAAAGGGCACTAGCCCCAGGGCATAACTTAAAATCCTTGCCCTCAGGGTTGTGGGGGAGTATCCTCCTCAAAAACACATTTTCTATCTGGAAATCAACTACGCTGAACAAAATGGCTATCTCAAATTTTTGATTGGATGTGTTTGGGGGAATGATGGGCGGGGGGGGGGAGGGGGCTAGATGCCCTCCAATCACTTTCGACTATTATAAAGGGCCCTAGCCCTTTGAATTTCCAATTGATTGAGTCTTTTTTGAAGTTTCTTCGACAACACCTTCTATAAAAAGCTTATATGCCCCCAGGGCATAACTTAAAACCCTTGCCCTGAGTGTTGTGGGGGAGTGTCCTCCTCAAAAACATATTTTCTATCTGAAAATCAACTACGCTGAACAAAATGGGTATCTCAAAATTGTGATTGGATGTGTTTGGGGGAATTATTGGCGTGGGGGGGCTAGTTGCCCTCCAATCACTTTCGACTATTGAAAAGGGCACTGGCTTTTTGAATTTCCAATCGAATGAGCCTTTTTTGAAGTTTGAACGACAACGCCTTCTATAAAATCCTTATATGCCCCCAGGGCATAACTTAAAACCCTTGCTTTGAGGGTTGTGGGGGAATTTCCTCCTCAAAAATATATTTTCTATGTAAAAATCATTTACGTTGAACAAAATGGCTATCTCAAAATTTTGATTGGATGTGTTTGGGTGAATGATGGGCGCGGGGGGGGGGGGGGGGCTACATGCCCTCCAATCACTTTCGACTATTAAAAAGGGCACTAGAAATCTTAATTTCCAATCGAATGAGCCCTCTTTGAAGTTTCTACGACGACCCCTTCCATTTGAAGTGCCTCTGGGAAAAAATAAAACATTGGAGCCGGATGGCATTTACTATAGGCAACGCTATAGCGTTGCCCCTGATAGAATTGGTTAATGGGAAGTGTAAAGACGTTTCAGGAGGGATTTATTTATGATGGGGAGGGGGGTGTCGGAGGAAGGGGTTACGGGGGAGGATCCTTCCATGAAGGATGTTTCCTTGGGGAAGGGACATTTCTATGAAGGGGGTGCCGGATTTCCCAGCATTATTTTAAAGACGATCAGAAATTAAATAAAAAAACTAGATTTTTCAACTGAAAGTAAAGAGCAATATTAAAACTTAAAACAAACAGAAATTATTACGTATATGAGGGGGTTTGCCCCCTAGTGAATACCTCACCCTTTTCGCTAAAGATTTTTTAGTACTTTCAAAACAGCTATCTATTCTAATTAACTGGCCTTTGTGATTCAGGGGTTTGTGATTCGTACAAAATTCAAACTTTAACGTAAAGAGCGAGGTATTGACGAGGGAGCGAACTCCCTAATATACGTAATAAAAACATACGAATATAGAAATTCGTTACGTAAGTTAATTCGTAAGTTACGTCAGAAGAAAATTTCGAGAAAGCCAATTAGCCAAAAAAAGGAAAATTATTATGCGAATTTTGTTTTAATTATTCATGTAAGATGAGCGAAGATCAAAGCTGTATTAATTCAAAAACGTTCAGAAATTAATTTAAAAAAAAAGTTTTTTTAACTGAAGGTAAGGAGCGACATTAAAACTTAAAACGAACAGAAATTATTCCGTATATGAAAAGGGCTGTCCCCTCCTCAACGTCTTGCTCTTTACGCTAAAGTTTTTTATTGTTTAAAAAAATAAAGTTGCGAGACAGAGTCAAACTTTAGCGTAAAGCGCGAGGCGTTGAGGAGGGGACAACCCCTTTCATATACGGAATAATTTCTGTTCGTTTTAAATTTTAATGTCGCTCCTTACTTTCAGTTAAAAAAAACTTATTTTTTTAAGTTAATTTTTGGTAAAAATTGACTATACGAGATATGAACGCAGCAGCCGCGATAACTTATCTTGTCTTTTTCAAATGGCTTTATGCCCGTTTTTCTAAGTTTTTCTTTTGTTTGTTTACGATTTAACTACTAGAGGGACAATCGAAATATAATGTTCGAAAAATAAATGAACATTGATGGACGACCATTGACTCCTAAAAGTCACTTTACGTTAGCAACCCCAAGGAAGCTTTGGCCGGGGAAGATGCAGAAACACGGTGCTTAATAATGACACGCTTAATAATAACATGGCGCAACGGTGCTATGGAGAACCGTCGACTCCTAAAAGTTACTTTACATCGTAACCACCAGGAAGTTGTAGCCTGAAAAGAATCAGAAATACGGTGTGCCGGACTTAGAGAGATCTACGCAATCTGAACACCTTGGTTCAACCATTATACGAGTATATCACTGGAGCGAGAAGCCTGAAGGATGACCGGTGGATTCTCCTTGCTTGTCTTGGCACTTCGGGAGGCACAGGTGGTGCTAAGTTCTAGCCATAAGATAAGGATGAAGAGCATCAGGATATTCTACCCAGTGATTTCTCAGCAGCCCACAAAAGATAGACCACTCACTGTCATAAGGCAGAATGTAATTGCAGATCATTGGGTATACAAATTATGAGCAGATATTAACCACAGACTGTGTCAAAGTTAATAATTTGCACTTAAAACTGACAGAAGACTTATAATTTTGCTTCTGAAGTACAAACTGCATGAATTGTTTTACACCATTTCACCAGTTTCTAGATTCAAGATGAACATAATCTTTCACCCTCTTCAGTCCTCTTTTTTTCTGTTTCGTTTGTTTTATCTTTAAAACATCAGGAACTTGTTGCTTTTTTGTGTTTTGCATAATTGTAATTCTTTGTTTTTGCAAATTAATAGTTTTATCATTGTGTAATAACACTTCGTCATTATTTGCACCTGGAAATCGAATCATGTTATTTTGAAGATGCTAAAAACAAAGAATTATAAACAAAATATTTGAATTGAAATGAAAACTGATCTAAAATATCATTGAAACAAAATGTAAAAAACTTATAATGAATGTGTACCTCATAAAACTATAATAGAAAACCTTTAAACCCGAAAAACCACTGTCGTCGTTTTCAAAGGTGAAGACAAAGAATTAAATCAAGATCTTGAGATTTGAAATGAAAACAAAGCGAATTAGGATGTAATTGAAGGATAGCAGAAATAAATTGCAAAGAGTTGAAAACAAAGGAATCACGCAATTCTACTTTTCCTACTAAAAGCTCACTGCAGTACTAAACCGCTTGATTCCTACACAACTGTGCATACTCCTGCATTCCAATATATCGAAAATATGTGCTTCTCCATCACCAATCCGAACTATAAGGGGTAATATATCTTGTCTTATCCCTTTTCCAACCCAACCAAGCTTTAGAGCCGACTATAGATCGAAAAAGAATTAGTAAGGATAGAAAATCATAAAATCAAAATATGACATAGCACTCACTATCCAGAAATTAAATTTAAAAAAAGGATTCCAAATGAAAGTAAGGAGCAACATTAAAACTTAAATCGAACAGAAGTTATTACGTATATAAAGGGGGTTGCTTCCTCCTCAACACCTCGCACTTTGCGCTAATGTTTTTTAGTACTTCAGAAAATTGTTCCAATTAAACGACCCTTGTGTTTCAGGACTTGTTCTGAAAGAGTTAAGACAAAATTTAAACATTAGCGTAAAGAGCGAGGAGTTCAGAAGGACGCAATCTCCTTCATATACGTAATAATTTCTGTTTGTTTTAACTTTTAATACTGCTCCTTACTTTCATTTGAAAAAACTGGTTTTTTTATTCAATGTCTAATTTTTTAAAATAATCCCAGATTTCATGAAATACCCTCCCCATGGATATATACTCTAGAAAATTCAATCAAGCTGAAAATTTACTCAGGACAATTACTCTTAACAACTCGACCCGTAAAATGAAGACAGAAAAGAGAAAGCAAGAAATATAAAAAGTATTTGCATAGGATTTTTGGCAAATCCCCTCAGTGTATAATTTTCTGTGGCAAGTTCACGCTCTGGAAACTTACCTCCCTATGGAAAGTTTCCCTGTAAAAAGCAGCAGAAAATTCGTCTGCCCACCATAAAATGTATGTATGCTTCCCAATAACAAATACTATAAGTAAACAATGGGCAATTTTTATAACTTCAAGACCTTTCCCTATTTAGGAAAATTACAAGACTTTTCCCATTTAGGAAAAATACATTTTGATCAAAACTGGGGAGTCTTACCCTATAGCCTAGGGTTATATCTGACCGAATTGGGAAGAGGTTGGAAAAATTGTGTGGCCTCAATCATTATATTTCCAAAAATTATATTTTGTATCTAAGGGATAATCTACAGCAAAATTCTGGTTCAGGACCTTCTTCTGATCTTGAACAGTTAGGAGAATGAAATCTCCAGGAGTGAATTCAGAACCTAAATTATACTAAAAGCGGGTGTTATAAAGCACCTATCTTCCCTATTTTTAAGGCTTTGAAAATAGCTTGGAAGACTGGTGGGAACCTGTCTTAATTGCTGAAAAATTATTATTTTCCTTAATGATGTTTTGAGTCGGCTTTTCTTTGATTCTAGGTTTAGACAACAGAATTCAAGCGATTTTAGTAGGATTTTAAGGCACATTGGGATTTTTTTTTTTCAAATCTAAAATATGGGTTTTTGGTATAAGAGCAGTTCATATAATTGGCCTAAAAATAAAGTGAAAAAACCACTCAATGCTATTATTTATACACTTCTGAATATAATAATTACTTTTCTTCCAACTTCAATTTTAATCCTTTTTTGGACCCTTGAAAATCATAACTCTTTATATCGGTTTGGTCTGAGGAATAGAAACTGTCAAAAGATTGGCTTTAAACTTATCATTAAACAGTTCGTGGTAACGAACTGTAAGTAAGGAACGACCTGGCTCAATAGTAACCGAAACTCTAAAAAACGAAATTTGATACCAAAAGATAAATCAAAAGAATCAGATTTTTAAGTTGATTTCAAATATATAAGTTTCACAAAGTTTAGTCTTACCTATCAAAAGTTACGTGCCTGAAAAAATTTGCCTTGTTTTTGAAAAAAGGTAGAAACACCCCCTAAAAGTCATAAAACTTTAATGAAAATCGCACCATCAGATTCAGCGTATCAGAGAACCCTACCATAGAAGTTTCAAGATTCTATCTGCGAAAATGTGGAATTTTGTATTTTTTGTCCAAAGAAAGATCAAGGATGAGTGTTTATTTGTTTTTTTTTTTTCACAAGGAGTGATTGTATCGACCCAGTGGTCTTAGAATATCGCGGAAGGGCTCATTCGAACGGAAATTAAAAGTTCTACTGCCCTTTTTAAGTGACCAACAAACGGAGGACAACTATGCCCCCTCCCACGCTTTTTTTCCCAAAGTGAACCGATAAAAATTTTGAGATTGCCATTGTGTTCAGCATGGTCGAAAAATACAAAAAAAATATGTCTCTGAGGACGAATTAATCCCCCAAGGTCCCCGGGGGAAGGTATGCAAGTTATGAACTTTGCCTAATGTCTACATATAGTATTGGTTACTGTGAAGCATACGGAAGTTTCAAGGGGGGTATTTTCTGGTAGTTAGGGGGGAGGTTCGGGGGTTACATGGGAGAATCTTTCCATAGAAGAAGTTTTCATGGGGGAGGGGACATTGCTATGAAGGGGGCAATGGATTTCCCAGCTTTATTTTAAAAAACAATCAAAAATTAAAAAAAACTATTTTTTCAACTGAAAGTAAGGAGCAACATCAAAGGTTAAGAAGAACATAAATTATTATGTGTATGATTGGGTTCGCCCCCTAGTTATTACCTCGCTCTTTACGCTAAGGTTTTTTGGCACTTTTAAAAATGTCACTTATTGTTTTAATTAAACGACCCTTGTGTTTCAGGAGTCGTTTTTATAGAATTGGGACAAAAATTTAACTTTAATTAAATAATTGGAACAAAATTTGCACTTTAGCGTAAAGAGGGAGGTATTGACTAGGGGATGAACTCCCTAATATACGTAATAAAAATATACGAATATAGAAGTTCGTTACGTAAGTTAATTCGTATGTTACGTCAAAACAAAATTTCGAGAAAGGCCATTTAGCCAAAAAAAAAAGTAAAATTAATATGCAAATTTCGATTTAATTATTCATGTACGGTGAGCCAAAATCAAAGCTGCATTAATTCAAAAACGTTCAGAATTTTTTTTTTTTTGACTGAAAGTAAGGAGCGACATTAAAACTTAAAATGAACAGAAATTATTCCGTATATGAAAGGGGCTGTCACCTCCTCAACAAATTTGAATAGAATTGAATTGTATTGTAAAGAATTGAAAACAAAGGAATCATGCAATTCTACTTCTCCTACTATGAGTTCACTGCAGCCCTAATACGCTTGATGCCTACACAACTGTGCATTCTCCTGCATTCCAATATATCGAAGATGTGTGCTTCTCCATCACCAGTCGGAACTATAAGGAGTAATATATCTTATTTTGTCCCTTTTCCAGCCCAACCAAGCTTTAGAGCCGCCTACAAATCGAAAGAGAATTATTAAGGATAGAAAATCATAAAAAAAATAAAAAAATGACATAGCACTCACTATCCAGAAATTGAATTTAAAAAAAAATCTACTGAAAGTAAGGAGCAACATTAAAACTTAAAAAGAACAAAGATTATCACGTATATTAAGGGGGTCTTCTCCTCAACACCTCGCTCTTTGCGCTAATGTTTTTTAATACTTCGGAAAATTGTTCCAATTAAACGACCCTTGTGTTTCAGGACTTGTTGTCAAAGAGTTAAGACAAAATTCAAACTTTAGCGTAAAGAGTGGGTGTTCAAGAGGATGCAACCCCCTTCATATACGTAATAATTTCTGTTTGTTTTAACTTTTAATATTGCTCCTTACTTTCAGCTGAAAAAACTTTTTTTTTATTCAATTCCCGTTTTTTTTTAAATAATCCCAGATTTCCTTAAATACCCTCCCCACGGATATATACACTAGAAAGTTCAATCAAGCTGAAAATTTACCCAGGACAATTACTCTTAACAACTCGACCCGTAAAATTAAGACGGAAAAGAGAAAGCAAGAAATATAAAAAGAATTTGCAAAGGATTTTTGGCAAATTCTCCAGTGTATAATTTCCTGTGGCAAGTTGACCCCCTGGAAACTTACCTCCCAAAGGAAAGTTCCCCCGTAAAAAAACAGCAGAAAATTCGTCTTCCCACCATAAAATGTATGTATGCTTCCCAATAAAAAATACTATAAGTAAACAATGGGCAATTTTTATAACTTCAAGACCTTTCCCGGGGGGCGGTGGGGGGGGGGGTCCTGTTATATTTAAAGACGTAGTTACTGAGCCTTTCAACTATTATGAACAAAATAGTTATCTCAAAATTTTATTCGGACGATTTTAGAGAAAGGGGTGAGGGAGGGGGCCTAGTTTGCCTCCAATCTTTTTGGTAAATTGAAAAGGGCATAAGAACTTTTAATTTCTGTTTGAATGAGCTCTCTCACGATATTCTAGGACCACTGGGTAGACACGATCACCCCTGAGAAAAAATTAACAAATAAAGACGCATTCGTGGGCTTTCTTCTGGTGAAAAATACAAAAATTCCACTTTTTTGCAGATAGAACCTTGAACCATCTACAGAAGGACTCTATGATACGCTGAATCTGATGCTTTAGTTTTCATTAAGATTATTTGACTTTTAGGGGGTGTTTCTCCCTTTTTTCGAAAATAAGGCAATTATTCTCAGGCTCGTTAGCTTTGACGGGTAAGACTAAACTTAATGAAACTTTTATATTTGAAAATAGCATAGAAGTCCGATTTTTTTTTATATATCTATTGGTATTTGTCCCGGCACCCGTGTCCTTTTTTTGTTGTTTATTATGAGTGGGAAGAGTTATAATTATTTTAGTTGCAGGCCCCTCAGTGCCTATTTATTTCCGCAGTGGATTATTTTGTATATCTGGCTCACAGTTTATATAATTAGCAGTATGATCTTTCCCTATCTCACCCATTATAAAAACCCGGACCGAGGTGCGAGTGCTCCAGAGAACGTATAAACATAAGCGGCATTAGATCTTTTCATGGGTAGACAAAGAATAATCACCTACGGAACAAGTACTGACAAAACCACTTGACCGGCTCACCAATAAGTGGACAATAAGTGGACAAATAAGTGGGAGGAGCTTTTTGTTCGCACAGAGAATGAAGAGCCAGAAATCATCTGCGGCAAACTTACTGGATAATTATATAAACTGTGATCTGGCTGCTGGATTTTTGAATGGGCGAAGTTAGATGCGAGCCGGTGTTTGTTCGGAGAAGATCGTTTCTTTTGTCTGTGTTAATAAAATTATATGTCCTAAACCAAAGTGGGTAAAGGATGCGACACATAAAGTGATGTATCAGAAGTGAAATTTTGGAACACGGACATTTTTGGAGGTAAAAGAAAACATTGTTTATCTGAAAGTTTATTGCTATAAATTATGTAGAGTTTTTTTTTGGACTTAAATTT
Organism: Artemia sp. Qi Xiang Cuo; assembly: GCF_049724085.1. Taxonomy (NCBI): domain Eukaryota; kingdom Metazoa; phylum Arthropoda; class Branchiopoda; order Anostraca; family Artemiidae; genus Artemia; species Artemia sp. Qi Xiang Cuo. The sequence continues at coordinate 61,826,649 of NC_142808.1, read as the reverse complement.
TGGATTGAAATTGCTAAAAATTTTGAAATTGGTGATTAAAATAACAAATTCTGATTTTGATTGAAAGTTGTGTTGCGGAGCAACACAATTTATTGAGTTCCATTTTTGCGCATGCCGTGATAGTGGACTGTTTTTCTAAGCATTCCGGTATAGAATTCGGTGCCTCGTATCTATGTCACGTGTCTGATCGTGATTAGTTCGGTTTCCGGTGACAGTTTTCTAATAATCGTTTACTATCGGTTACGTCAATAAGATTTTCGTCAAATTTTCGGTCTCTTCACTCGGTGTGCCAACGTATCAAGACCTGTGCGACGTTGCTGCTGGATACGCTAGCCGACTTACATCAAAATCGTCCAGGATTCATATCCCACTGTTGCGATTCATTTTGCATTTGTCCGGGATTCATGTCCCACTGTTACGGTTCATATCGCAGCTGCATGGAATTCATATTATATCGGAGTGATTCATATCGCTTTGTTCAAGGATTCATATCCTTGCATTATGATACATATCGTGTTCGCACAGGATTCATATCCTATTGCAGCGATTAATATCGTCGGTACAGGATTCACGCCCACCGCAGCCATTCATATCGCAATAGAAAGCGATTCATATCTCACCGCGGCGATTCATATCGCAATTGTTAGGTATTCACATCTTTGGTTCCGCGTCCCAAGTGAAGCTAGAACTGCAGCTAAGAATATTAGTGAAAAAGCTTTATGTTTAATAGAAAGGAGAAAGGACTAGTACAAGAATTATCTGAGTGATAGATCGCATGAAAACAAAAGAAATGTAAAGAAAGTGGAGAAAGCATTGAAATATGAACTAAGGAGGTGTGAAGTGGAGGCCATGGATAAAATTGCCGAGGATTTAGAAGATGCAGCTAGACGGCATAATAGTAAAATATTGTACTGGCATGTTAACAAATTGAGAGGTAGTTGGCAATCCGGACTTGTCCCAGTTAAAGATAGGAATGGGGTGGCAATTAGCGATAAGGAAAAAGCTAAAGCGAGATGGGCCGAACATTTTGAGAACTTGCTTAACCGAGATAGAGTTGCAGGAAAAAATATAGAGGAAAATGAAAAAGTTTGTGATACCTTGGATGTGAAGGAAGATTTGTTTTGTGAGGAGGAATTAGCAACATTACTCAAAGGATTAAAGAATAATCAGGCTACATGTGCTGATGGGGTGGTAAATGAGTTTCTTAAATATGGTGGCTCTGAGGTTAGAAATAAGTTATTGAAGATTATGAATATGATTTTTGAAAAAGGGTAAGTACCTAACGATTTTAGGAAAACCTTAATTAAGCCACTTCATAAGAAAAGTGATAAAAGTGAGTATGGTAATTATCGAGGCACTAGTCTGGTCTCTGTAGGTAGCAAATTGTTTAGTAATATGATACTTCTTAGACTGAGAGATGCCGTAGACAAAGTTTTAAGAGAAGAGCATTGAGGTTTTAGAAAAGGTAGAGGATGTGTTGGCCAAATTTTCACTCTTAGGTTAATAATTGAGAAGTGCCTAAGTTCTCAAACACCTTTGGTCCTCAGTTTTATAGATTATGAGCAAGCGTTCGATTCTGTTGATAGAAGAGCTTTGGCAAAGGTTTCATCCTTGTATGGTATGTCAGACAAATACATTAAACTGATTAGTGCTATGTACGAGAACAACACTGCTGCGGTTAATGTAGGAAATGATTTTAGCTGCTGGTTTTGTATTAAATCAGAAGTTTAGCAGGGTTGTGTTCTATCCACCTTTATATGGATTATTTTAATGGACTTTGTTTTAAGGAGCACAGGAAAGGCAATGGAAGACCACGGAATCAAATGGGGAGGAAAAAGTCTCCTGGATTTGGATTATGCTGATGATTTAAGTATTCTAGATGAAAGTGTGAGCAAAATGAATGAAGTTTTAGAGGTTTTGCGAGTTCAGGGTGCTAGTATTGGTTTGAAAATTAATGTTAGGAAGACTAAGTCACTAAGGCTAGAAATAAGTGAAGATGAAAAGGTGACGTTGGGTAATGAAAAGATTGGTCAGGTGGGCAGCTTCACTTACCTTGGTAGTATTATTAGTAAAAATGGTGGGACCAGTGAAGATGTTAAAAATAGAATAGCCAAGGCTCAAGGTGTTTTTTCACAGTTAAAAAAAGTCTGGAAGAATAGGAAGATAAGTCTGCAAACCAAGATTAGGCTCTTAGAAGCTACAGTGATGACAGTGGTCAAATATGGCTCTGAAGCATGGACGCTCCGAAAATCGAATGAAGATTTGCTAGATGTTTTCCAGAGAAATTGCTTAAGGATTGTTCTGGGTACCGGGCTGACTGACCGTATTTCAAACAATAGGCTATACGAAAAATGTGGTTCAATACCGCTTTCTGGGTCTATAATGAAAGAAAGGTTGAGGTGGTTAGGGCATGTTGTGCGGATGATGGATGACAGATTGCCGAAGGTTGTTCTTTTTGGCCAACCGTCTAGGGCTAAACGGAAGGTAGGTTGTCCCCGTCTGGGGTGGGGAGACGTGATAAAGAAAGATTTAAAGGAAATGGGAACTTCGTGGGTGGGTTTAAAAAGGGAGGCCTTGAATAGATTGGTGTGGAGGAGGATCGTGCGTAGCTGTGTTTGCCTCAGGTAGCTTGGTGCTGCGGTGAGTTGTTAGTAGTAGTTGTAGTAGTTTGAAAGGATAGCCAAACAAAATAACTGGAACAGAAGTACCTGGGCCGTCAGACTGCTAGGTCAACTTACTGGGAAAGCAGCTGAGGCAGTTTCTGTGATAGTTCCATCAGAATGCTCTGATTACGATGTGGTAAAGTCTACATTATTTCGTAGGTTTCTGATAACCCGAGAAAGTTATCGAAATCGTTTCAGGACCACGCAAAAAGAAGCAAATAAGTCCTTCGTGGTTTACAGGAAAAGATTAGAACAGATTTAGGCCAAATAGTTAGAAGCTGCTGAATACAGTTCGGTCCACGACCCGGCCATACTCCAAGGGTACATCAGCAGAATTCTTCGCCAACTGGCCGTAGAATAGTTCATTCATTTCGATCAAGGAACCCAGCTTATTGTGAGACTGAGGGAGTTAGATGACCCATCCCTTGAAACTGTTACTAGAGCTACAGATAATTTATTCTTAGCAATACGAGACGTGGTTTTCGAGAATTCAAAGGGAACTTCTAGAAACAATTTTTAGGAACCAACCAAGCCTTAACAGCCTTTCAAGAACCAAGAGAAGGAAGCAGATGGCTGGGAGAAGAGGACCACAGAAGTTCAGCAGAGAAAGACAACTTCAGGGTGCTACAGTGGTGGGAAACCAGGACACCGTGCTAGAGATTACAGGCAGCCACCGAAGACAAAGAGGGAAACCATGCAAGCAAGAAGTCCAAGTCAAGATAACGGTTCAGAGCGCTTCTACTACGAAGGAGAAGATTAGAGCAAACCAGCGACATTCCTGGTAGATAGCGGCGGAACTCTCACAATAATCCACAAGAAGTACTTGAAGGGAGACGAGAGGATGGCACCTACCACAACAGAGATTTGCTGTGTTCATGGGGACAGCACTTAAGGGGATAGATATTTTTGAAAGGGCTAATGAGAAATTAGATATTGGGGTTTCAGTGTTGCAGTATGATAGAGTATAAAGAGGGCAAACTTAACGATAAAAAGGGGGTAATATATTCAGTGTAAGTTATTCCCTGGGGGTAAATATGGCTCTTATAGAGAGGATGCTGTCATAAGCTTCAGAGAGGCCTCATTTGATTGGAAATTGAAAGTTCTAGTTCACTTTTTCAGAGTCGAAAGAGATTGGAGTAGAAGTAGCCCCCCACACCCTTCTCTCCCAAATACATCAGATAAAAATTCTGAAACAGCCATTTTTTTTAATATTTCAAAGGTAAGATAACAAACATTGATATCGACAAAATTGCCCAGGGCCAAGGGGCAGGCGTTGTAAGTTCTGCCATGGGGGTATATAAGGTTCTTATGGAAGGGATAGTCATATAAACTTCAGAGAGGGCTCATTTCATTGGAAATTGATAGTTCTAGTTCACTTTTTGAGAGTCAAAAGAGATAAAAGGGCAGCCAAACCCCCCCACGTTCTTTGTTTCCCAAATACATTCGATAAAAATTTTCAGTTAGCCATTTCGTTAAAAATAGTTCAAAAATCATATAACAAAAACTCCGTGGTCGACACAACCCCCCAGGGCCCTGGGGGTGCTGTAAAGTGTAACTTGGGGACACATAAGGCTCTCATGGAAGGAATGCTTGTATAAACTTCAGAGAGGGCTCATCTGATTGGGAATTGAAAGTTGTAGTTCCCTTTTTAAAAGTCAAAAGTGATCGGAGGGCAGCTGCCCCCCCACTGTTTTTTCTCAAATGCATCATATAAAAACTTTGAGATAGACATTTTTTTAAAAATAGTTCAAGTCAGATAACAAAAACAAGGGTGTCAACACAGCCCCCAGGGCCCGGGAGCAGGCGTTATAACATATTCCCTGGGGGTATAAAGGGATGCTCGTATAAACTCTAGAAAAGGCTCATTTGATTGGAAATTGAAAGTCGTAGTTCAATTTTTAAGAGTCAAAAGTGATCAAAGGGCAGCTAACCCCCCTGCCCTTTTTTGCCAAATCCATCAGATAAAAACTTTGAGATAGGCATTTTGTTAAAAATGATTCAAGTGTCACATAAAAATTTCATCTGTCGAAAAAACCCCCAGGCCCGGGGAAGACTTGTACGTTATGCTCTGGGGATATATATGTTTTTTTGGAAGGGATGCTCGTAGAAACTTCAGAGAGGGCTCATTTTTTTGGGAGAGTGAAAGTACTAGTTCACTTTATAAAATTCAAAAGAGATCGGAGGGCAACTAGCTTTCGCCCTCCCTCCACGCCCTTTCCCCCCATGCATCAGATAAAATTTTGAGATAGCAATTTTGTAAAAAATAGTTCAAACGTTAGATACAAAAACCATGGTGTCGACAAAAGCCCCAGGGCCCGGGGCAAGTGTCGTAAGTTATGCCCATACTTCAGAGAGGGCTAATTTGTTTAGAAAGTAGAAGTACTTATTCATTTGTGAAAAGACAAAAGAGATCGGAGGGCAACTAGCCCCTCACGCCCTTTTTCCCAAAATGCATCAGATAAAAATTTTGGGATAGTTATTTGTTAAAAGTAGTTAAAGGGGCCGATAACAAGAAGTCTGGAGTCGGGACAAACCCCAGGGGTCCGGGGATAGTCGTTGTAAGTTGTGCCCAGGGGACATATATCGTTCTTATGGAAAGGATGCTCCTATGTGCTTAAGAGAGGACTCATTTTATTAGAAATTAAATTTTCTACTTCACTTCAGGAGAGATTCATCGGCAAACAGCCCCCCCCCCCACGCCCTTTATTCCCCGAACCCATCCAATAAAAATTTTGAGATAACCATTTCTTTTTAAGTCGTTCGAACATCAGATAACGAAACACCATTGTCGACACAACCCCCAGGGCCCCAGGAAGGCGTTGTAAGTAATGCTGTGGGGGCATATATCGTTCTTACAGAAGGGATGCTTTTATAAACTTCAGAGAGTGATCACTTGATTGGAATTTGAAAGTTCTAGTTGAATTTTTAAAAGTAAAAAGTGATCGGAGGACAGTAAGCCTACACCCCACGCCCTTTTTCCCCAAATGCAACAGAAAAAATGTGAAGATAACCATTTTGTCAAAAATAGCTGAAAGGTCAGATAACAAAAAAATATATTTTTACTTTGATATTGTTAGTTTGATACTAATTTTGATACTTTGATGGACGTTGTATGTTAAAAAAAGTTTAATTTTGAAATAAATAGTTTTTAAAAACTAGAAACTTTTTTAAATCAAAAACGAACAAATATTAATTAAAAAATACTTTCCGAGAAAGAAATTTTTCAAAGAAGAGTAAAGGATATTTTAAACTTAAGATCAGCAGATACAAATAGGCTACCTATTAAAATTCAAACACAAAAGGACCAGAAATTACTATTATTTTGCTATTGCATCATATTAAATGATCGAAAAGACAGAAATTACTATTAAAGATTAAATGAAATCCAAAACGAAAATAAATTAAATATACAATCATACCAAAAAACATTCAACAAGTAACAATATAAATGAATAAACAAATGTTAAGGTGAATGATGCTTAAATTGAATATGCAAATCAAGCTTAAAAGGAAAAAAATTTTTTGCTATTAAATTATACAAAATAATCGAAATGACCAAAAATTACTATTAAAGAATAAAAGAAACCCAAAACGAACGGAAATTCAATAAAAGTCATAGCAACAAAACCCACAACAAGTAATAACGTAAAAGAATAAATATATCTTACAGCAAGTAATGCTTAACTTGAATATGCAAATCAAGTTTAAAACGAAAAACAAATATTTTGATATTGAAGTATAAATGAAACTCAAATCGAACAGAAATTAAATAAACAATCAATGCAAACAAACATACAATAGATACTAATATAAGTGAATAAATAAATCTTAAAACGAGTGAAAAATTAATCAAACTTGAATAGAACAAAAATCACCACATACAAGAGTCTGAGTATCGCCTACTTCTCTCACTGTAAAACAAAGTATAATCACTTACGGAACAAGTACTGACAAAACTTTCCAAAAGTGACCCCACGTACCTCAGCGCCTCTAGACGCAAAATGTTGTACTACTTAATCACTCCGAGCCAAAGTACTTTGCTCCCAGCCAATAAATTATGCTAGAGCGTGATTCAGGCGACGAGTGACCGGGAAAGTTGTATTGAATTGTGTAACTACGCTATTTAGTTGCCAGGTTTGCATATGTATACAAAGGGTCACTTTTTTTGTGTGGAGAGGATAGTTTTTTGTCAGTACTTGTTCCGTAGATGATTATACTTTGCTGTAAAAGTAAAAAACCTACTGCGTCATTGGCCGTTTATTGAAAACTGTGTCTCTTGAAGAGTCTTGGATAGTGTAAGCAAAATCAAATTGAATATTTGATAAATAATAAGATTAATTATTGAAAGATCAATCAGTTCAAGATTTTATTTCACTGTAATTTTATTTTCATTTTCAATGCTGTAAGAACTGGAAAAAAATATTTATAATATAATTAGTTTTCAGCCAAGCGCCAATGACGCAGTAGGCTTTAGGTTTTTATACAATTAAGGCAGGGGTTAGTATACAAATTCTTGTCTGTAGTGAAACTATATTCTTTTTGAACAGTCTTGGAAAGAACTAATAAATTAAACTGAATATTTGATGTATAATGATATTAATTGCTGAAAGCTCATGAGTTCAAAATTTTACTATAATCTTAATGTTTGTTTTCAACATTAAGTACAAAACAAGATAGTTTTAACATAATTCGATTTCAGTAAGCGACAATGACGCAGTATGTCTTAGACTTTTACCGTGAAAAAAGAAGGGGATACCCAAACTCTTATTTGTAGTGATTTTTGTTCATTTCAAGCTTGATTTGCATATTCAATTTAAGTTTCACTCTTTTTAAGATGTATTTATTAATTTATATAAGTATATATTGTAAGTTGGTTTGTATTTATTGTTCATTTAATTACTGTTCGTTTTGGGTTTCATTTATTCTTAAATTTTTTTTTTTTTGCTATGATTGTTCATTTAATTTTTGTTTGTTTTGGGTTTCATTTATTCTTTAATAGTAATTTCTGGTCATTTTGAGTTTGAATTTTAACAGGTATTTGTATCTGCTGATCTTAAGTTTAAAACGGCCTTTATTTTTCTTTTAAAAACTTCTGTTTCGGAGTTTTTTTTTTACTTAATAAATGTCAAAATCCAAAACCCAATCATCATCCCTATCATTTTCTAGTTGTTTGGTTCATTTTATCTCGGCTTGTCTTTCGTTATTTTGAAACATGTATCGGCAAACATTTATTTTTTTATCAAAGGTATGGTAGGCATTGATGACCTTATTTATGTCAAATCACCAAACCGATCATCATGGCGAAGGGTATCAAGGAACATTTTATTTTCTAATAAATATAAAAGAAAAATCCACATTTCAAAGACTAGGGGGCGAGAAATTTGCAGTGTCTTTGGTTTATCTTTATAAAATTACCAAAAAAAGGATATTTTTTAATCTAAGGGTGGGGTGGGGCAAACATCTAATAGGTATCGCATCCATTCCAAACTTATCTTGCTGAGAGAGACTTTTTTTTGTTTGAACAGATTAAGGTTTTGTAGTAATTTACCCGAGGTCACCAGAAATAGTGTATATAATTCATGTTTGGTTTCTTTTATAAAGTCCCCAAAGTCTAAAAACTTCTGTAGAATCCATTATTTTAAAAATACCCCTCCCACGATTTGTCCATTTTAAAAACTTGGGACAATAATCCAAATTTTGTAGTAAGGATACCAGGAATTCCCAAAGGTAAGTGGTTATTCAAGCTAAAAAAAAAAAGAAAATTAAAGGGAAAACGAAACATTCGTAAAAACAAACGAAGCCCATTTTTTCAGCTTGCTGATTTTTTTAATGAAATTTTTGTTCTAAAGTCTTGGTTTGTAATGCCAGGCGGAGGTGTTAATTTAGAATGAGAGCCTTTGATCCCCTCCAGAATTTTCAGATCTCTTTTTTTGGTATTTTCAAAGAAAATAGAAATTTTCTAGAAAAAAGAAATTGAGAAAAGACGTCCTAGATTTGATGTTACTAATTCAGTGTTTAGTAGGCACGTCTAAAGCTTAAGTTCATAATTTTGTTTTTAAAACTAAACGACAGGAGAGTATGTCTGATAGTCTTAATTAAAAGATCTAAGAATGAAAGAAATTTTTTTTTTGTGGTAAAATAACTATAAGTTATGATGGTATTCGTTCGGTAGCAATAATCCCTCTCACTCTGATTTTAAAACTTAAATCCTGATTTCTCTATGCCTTTCCTAGAAATGATTCTTTTGTCTGATATTTTGTTTTTTCTATTCTTGAAAGAGGTAAAAAAAAACAGGTTATTGTTTATGAAAGTTGGGGTTTGTTAAAGGTTCAATCCAGTTTTTTTTTCATTTTTCTAAGAATAAGCCTTAGCTTGAAGTTTAATTTGATGAAAGATCCAAGAGGAAGATCCAAGAGTTTCTAGAACAATTTCGTTCTTGATATATGTTTTTTATTCATTCGGCTCCACCATATTCATTGTCTTTGCTGTACTTGGCTTTAGTTTGAGTTAATTTTATCAGATGTTTCCACAGACTACTTCCTCCTTAGGACAGGAGCCCGAGTCAAAGCCACGCAGTTTCTAATCATAACCAGTGCATTTTTTCAAAGTCTTCAGACCTTTAGCGATCACTTATAAAAAAGGAAGTGAATTTTATGCATCGCTAAAACCATACAGTTAGATAAATTTCCATATGATAGCTTCCCTTTTATGAAATCCCATGCGATAGACCAACTGATAGAAGACAAAGATTTCACTACCAAACTGACTAAAAAGAATTACTATCCTTTCGCCTTGGCTTCGTTTAACTGGCATCACTAGTTTTTTTTTTTTATCTTTTCACCCGTTCATATTTTTATCACTCCTTTGTGACTGGTCGGGCCTAGGGGTCTATGAAAAAATATTATAGATCATAAAGTTTAGCAGTATTTACAGCTTATAAGATGTCAATAACGACGTGAAGAAAGACCGAAAAGGACAAGAAGGAACAACTACCACTTTGCAAGAGTTATATCAAAGCCAAACTACTTGATAGATACAACCACCCCATTTTTAAACCTTGAATAATTTGCCACGTGTCTAATTTGGTGGGATTGCTATATCTTCAACGTTCAAGCGCCATTTGCACATATGACCGTAGTGAAAATTCAAGGCATATTCATATAATAATATGAGGCCTTCTACTACCATAAGACTACAGCACTGCAGCACCAACCCGCCCCTCCCCCAATAGAATTTACGAAAAACTTTACACCCTCCTAAGATGTACAAACTTCCCTTAAATCCCTATTATTTTTATTCTATTTTGTTTTTTTTATTTTTTTTGTAGTTTCCGAGATAGCCAATCAAAATTTAAAGATAGCCATATTGTTAAGCATATTTAAACGTTCCAGTAATCATGTTTTTTGGGATGACAATCCCCTAGACCCTCAGGGTAAGGGCTATAACTTATACTATCAGGACGAATAAGGTATTTATAGAAAGCATTTTGGGGAAAGGGCACTACGTATAGAAGGAGTCATAAAAACTTCTAAAGGAGCTAATTCGATTGGAAATTGCAAGTTCTATTGCCCTTTTAAATAGTCGAAAGTTATTGGAGGGCAACTCACCCTCCTGGCCTATCATTTCCCAAAATACATCCAATCAAAATTTTTATATAGCCATTTTGTTCAGTGTTGTTAAAAGTCCAGTAATTATGTCTTTGAAGATTAGAACTCCTCCCCCCCCCAAAGTCGTCAGGGCAAGGGTTGTAAGTTATGCCCCGGAGGTAACTGCGATGCCAAGCACTGTTAATTTACTTCGTGCCTTTACTTCAACATAGCTAATTCGGATACAATGCAAATAAAGAAAAAATTGCACACACAAAGGGACATAAAATACACACAAAAAGAGTTAAGTTGCATTTTGCGGCAACTTTTTGAAAACATTTGAGATGACCTTCTGCTTCATTTTTCAGAATTTGACCTTCTGAAAGGCTGCCTTTATGTCTTTGTCTTATTCACGTTGAACTTTTAGAGCATCTAACATTGCCTTTGCTACCTGTACGCCAACTAAATCCTTTGACTCTTGAGCGTTATCTAGTCTTTTGGTCGCTTCTTCCAAAAAATCTGTCTGAAACCGTTTCTTGTACTGACAGCTCTTCTTTCTTTCTATCCACATCGTTTTCTAATGCAAATATAGATTCTTTCTCCTTTCCGAGGCTTTCTTTCAGTGCACGACGCTTCACTTCTTCGCGCCATTTTCTCTCTTCTTCTTTCGGCTCTTCAGCTTTCTTGGCAGCTAAGCTTTCAAGATATTTCTTATAAGCCAATTCGGAAGGCCTTGCATAGGAAATAATCTCAAAGGAGATGGGATACAATTCAACATTCCAAAAGTACGGCTTCAGTGCATCTTTGACAGCAAGTTGAGTATTCAGAGTTCTCTCCAGCATAAACGTCCGATAAATTTTTATCATTATGTGCATTTTTAATTTGGAGAAACCACGTTCTACATTTGCACTTTCATTTGAAACGATGAGACTAGCACTTATGATAATTTTTCAAATTAGGATAGCTTCTATTCCTTTTACATGTCATGAGATGTGTCCAATAAAGACGGAACTAGGGATTTCATGTAGAGCAGCACTTCTTCCTTCCATGTAGGGAATTTTCACCGTCAGATATTTGGCAGCAGCAATGAAATGTTGGCAGACGTATAACAGAAACGCGGCCTTGGCCTTTTGGTTCACGCCTTCCAGAGCCGATCACGCCTTTTTGCTTCAGTTGATGCTTTCAAGAGCTAATATTGTGTCTTTATCATGATGATCTAATACTGCTGGTTCAATAGAAAATACTGAAAATGCTGGCCCCCTAAAAATACTTTGGTTTCAACACGTGGCAGAGGAAACAGGTAACAAGGTCCTGCTGCTTCAAAGCTAAAGTATGAACAAGAGGCTTGTCCTTCTGAAAATACTTACAAAAATCATGATATGGGACAGTAGGCTACTAAAGATGACAAAGTACAGTTTAGCGACAACCGGCTCTGACTTGACTGGCGAGACTATCTTTTTATACTGAGAGCTACTTGCTAAGGATGATCTTTTCCTTAGGACAAAATCAAGAAATTACCGCACGGCTTTCCACCCTTCAATCACTCTTTCCACTGCTTCTACGAGGGTTAACCATCCGGTTGAAACGTCCTTTACGAACTTGTGCGGCGGTACTGACTCATGTTTTTTTAACAAACTCAAAGTCTTCACGTCTTAAGGACAATCCGTTGAAAAAGTAATACAGTTGAATGACTAAGCCTGCGATATCATCACCGAGAACCTGTAGGCCTTTGTGAGATACGGTATTCACGACATGCAGGTTGCAGGTGCCAATGTCCAAGAGACACTTTCCTATGTCTTGGATTTTCAATTCATCAATTAACTTGAAAACTTTCTTGTTAACGTACGGCCCATCACTGCTCAAAGTAATCATTTGTTTCAGATAAAGACCAGCATTATTCATCGTCTTATGTAAACCCTCTTTCATTTTTTCACTTGTTGCTTCCCCAATTAAAATGTTTTCGAGGTTTCTGCTACTGACCTTGGGTTGCTGACTAGAGAAAAACCTCACACGTATTTGAAGCTCTTTACGGCTAGCAAAATTCGTCGTTTCATTATACTCTAATACGTAATAACCAGAATCCTTGATGTCTTTCAGTAATTCATTCCAGGAATACGCGTATAGCCCCTCATTAACTAGATATTGAACTTGGAAGAGATCAATGTGAACTTTTCTGAAACATCACAACGAAACCTCATTTTATATAAATCACTGGTGCCATCACAATTGTGGACAGGAAAATCTGATACAAGAAACTTCATGCACCAAAGTATTTCAGCTTTGTATACAGTTTCTTTCACAAACATTGTATTTATGACATTTGGGTGGAAACTCTTGGAAGTTCCAGATGGGACAGCTGTCAGTCGCAACTGATCAGGGTCTAGTTTCATTATTACATTTGACCTACGCTCATTACCTTTAGCATTATTTTTGAGAGTAATAAAGTCTGTAGCACAAGAAAGGGATTTCTGACCAACTCTGCAGAAGAAATAGTCTTCTTTTTTTCAGTAAATTATTAAAAAACGATCAGTAATTAAATAAAAAACTAGTTTTTTCAACTGAGTGTAAGAAGCAACATTAAAACTTAACAGGAACAGAAAATATTACGTATATGAAATGGGTTGACTCTCCTCAATAGCTTGCTCTTGCGCAAAAGTTTCTTTTTTAAGTTTTAAAAGATGTTATCATTCTAATTAAACAGCCTTTCCGATTCAGGAATCGGTTTCATTCTTAAAAAACTGGAATAAAAATCAAACTTAGCTTATTATAAGGTTATTTTTAGTTTAAAAAAGTAAAATTAGTATGCAAATTTCGTTTTAATTATTCATATTGCATTCGTGCATAATTTTGTTAAATTATTCGTTCTAATGTATTCATCCATAATTATTTAATGATCATCAATTGAATTTGGTGAGCTAAATCCGAAACCTGCTTTAATTCAAAAACGTTCAGAAATTAAAAAAAAACTAGTTTTTTTAACTGAAAGTAAGGAGCGACATTAAAACTTAAAACGAAAAGAAATTATTCCTTATATGAAAGGGGCTGTCCCCTCCCCAACGCCTCACTCTTTACACTAAGTTTTTAATTTTTTATAAAGCAGAGATGTGAGAGAGAGTCAAAGTTTAGTGTAAAGAGCGGGGCGTTGAGGAGGGGACAGCCCTTTTCATATATGGAATAATTTCTGTTCATTTTAAGTTTTAATGTTGCTCCTTACTCTCAGTTAAAAAAAATTTATTTTTTATTTAATTGGTTGATAGAGCGAGTGATCTAACTGGCTAGGTTATTATTGCGCTTCATCCAAGTAAATGTCTATATTCTGATTGAAATGATCAAGATTTTTCCAAAAACAAATATTTTAAAACATTTTTGTATGCTTGAAGATTAATATATAGCTAGAAACTTCTGAGATATGTCTAAAATATTTAAATTGTACATACAAGCAAATCGCAAGCAGGACACAAAGTCACAGGCAGCAAACTTAAAATTAAACAAGCATGCACATATTTATGGTTTAACTAGGTAATGTTAAATGATGTTGATTACTTTCTATTTTATTTTATGATTAACTGGAGTTCACATTCTTATATTAAGTTCAACACAACTAGAAAGAGGGTCCTAAGACTGTAAAAGTAAAAGATGCTTTGGTGCTAAAGATGTGACCTAGATTTCTTTTTGTACAGGACTTTTTGATTGTTGTATTTTTTGGGGTGTTAATGCTAAGCCTCATTTTAAGGAAGTTTCTAGACAGGATTATTATTTTTAATTACCAATAATTTCCATGATTTTCAATTTCACAAAAATGAAATTCCATTTCAAACGCTAAGAAGACTTTCTCTCAGTCAAAGCTATACTAAAAAAAGCATTGAGAGGAATCAATTTCCAGAGAAGGACCTCGTCAAAAACAAAGAAGCCGGTAAAAATTTGTAAACAATTTTTTTGTTTAACGGATTTGCAAACAAGAGTCGACCCAGATGCCCTTTGAGCACGTTCGTAATTTTTCAGCTTATTCTGCTTCATCCGTGAATGTGACTTTCTTAATTCCAAGCCCCAATAGAGCCGACTTGTGATAATTGATAAATTGTGTGCTTGCCCCCTCAAATTTTCCGTGGAAGCTTTAACTGAATCCTTGAATCGTAAAACAACACAGGGTGGTCGCTCCAAAAATTCATATAAAATTTATCAAGCTTCTCACAGAACCTAATATGTAATTTATAATATTTGAAAAGGTTTTTCACTTGTATGAATTCTTTGGTACTTTTTCAATGAGCTTGACGCAGAAAGTTTTTTTTATTATGTATAACACTTTCATATATGTATGTTGGAATTAGCACTTAATTGATTAGAAATGTTTCCTTATATACATACAATCTAAAGAGTTTTCTACCTGTACACCCTCATTGGATCAAAGAGCCTGATTCAGAAAATCTTTTCTCATATATATTACACAAAAGCATTTTTCACTTGTGTGTACTTGTCTATGCCTAATCAAATTTCCCGACCAAGCAAAGGCTTTCTTACATATTTTACACTGAAAGGGTCTTACAGCTGTATGCACTCATTTATGTTTAGTCAAATTTCCTAACTCAGCAAAGTTTTTTTTATATATATAACACTGGAAGGGTTTTTCACCTATGTGCACTCGTTTATGTTTAGTCAAATCGCACGACTGATTAAAACCTTTCTTAGATATATCACACAGGAAGTGTTTTTCACTTGGCCTTATCTTCCTTTTTGTCATTATATCACATTGGAAGGGTCTTTCACCTATATGCACTCGTTTATGAATAATCAAAGTTCCCAACTGAACAAATGTTTTTTTTACATATATCACACTGGAAGGATTTTTCACCTGTATGTATTCTTCGATGCTGATTCAAATTCCCCAATGGAGAAAAGATTTTTTCACATACATTACATTCAAATGATTTCACTCCTTTATGTGTTCTTTGATGCATTTGCAGTTTACATTTATTGGAAAATCTCTTTTTGCATACTCTATACTCATGGTGTTTTCTAAACTTCTTATTGGTCGAGCGGCGATTCAAAAGATTTCCTTTATTGTTCTTGCTTGTTACACTGGAATTCAAATCAAATGAAATTCAACTGACGCTTTTGGACAGTTCCTGCGCAGTAACTTGAGAGGTGCCACCCTGTAACACTGTTTCAGACTCGTTTTCTGAAAAATGACCTAGTGAAATTAAATGTTCTTTCATATTACCAATATTGTCTTGCAAAAAAATCGAACACCTTTTTGTTTCTTCCCTTTGATGCTTAATATAATGAGCCACAAAACTTCTATAATCTCTAACTGCAGCGGGACAGATATCACCTTCTTTTGGGGAAAGTTCTTCACAGCCAGTGTCTATATGAATATCTAATATCAAAAATGATGTCTCTATCTTTCCGCAGAAGTAGCAACGCCAGAGATTCGGTTGAGTTTCTCCACCAATGCCAAAAACAGTTGAATTCATTACTTCTAAAATTGGCATAAAACTAAATAAAAGTCAATAAAACAGCTAAAAGTAGGCTACTATGTAAACATTTTATATTTAGAATCATTGGATGATTGGAATTCATGCTTTGAAAATCTGTTACATTTTATAGAAATTATAGAAAATAATTTTTAAAATTCCAGGAGAAAAATATAACAGTTAAAACGCGTAAAAGTTTTTACAATCATAAGAAGTTTAACACAATATTATGCACTTAGATCCAATGTTATGCACTAAGATACATTCGACAGTTGATTCTCACTTTTATTTCTTCCTTCCCTTGTAGAAGAGAGAATTTTCTCTTAATCTTTTTCTTCCTTGATCTCTTAGATTTTGTTTCATCTAAATTTAAGTTTTAGTTTCTTTCTTTTCTTTATTTTGTTTTCTCTATTTATTTATACTACTGAAAATCTTTACAATATGGCAGAACATGATTTAGGGGGAGTGGAAGCACCCCGGGGGTAAAACAGGGAGGGGGTAAGCTTAAGACAAAACAATAAACAAACAAAAACCTCCTGGAAAAAGAACCACATTTTTTTAAATTAAAAAATGGATCATAAATTCAATTTTCAAACCATTTAATTAATTCATAAAATGAATTTTAAATATTGTGTAAGTTAGATTAAACACTTAAGTAACTCAGTGCCAGTGGAAGAGGCAAATACAAGTTTTCTAAGAGCTAAAAGCTCACCGTAATTAGTGTCGTGGCTTGTCCTAATTGACAGACAACAGTATTAAGGATCATTCATTTTCAGACATTATCGTTAATAAGAAGAATTTCACTAAACATGCTCAAATACAATAACCTTTTATTTTTATTACTTTACTAGGTTTCAGCTAGCCCTGCAACCATGACTTATTTCAAATTTGAAGTGTTTCATGTTTATATTGGATAATCATCTTCCCACTGTCTTGCAAGGAAAGGAGACAATAGGGAGGCCAATAATGAAGGAAAGAATAATAAGGAAAAGAGAGGAAATAAGAATGCTAAGACAGGGCTGGTATGACTTTAGACTCATTTAAAAATCTTATACATTAATTAAGAGATGTTGACATCTCTCCATATGCTGCTTAAGATAAAGATACATTATGACTGCTGTTGCACCTTTCATGGTGAGGCTCCACCTGATTCTTAAATTTGTAAACCCTCCCTGACTCTTAAACCCTCATGCCTTCTCAAGACCAGAACTTAATTTGCACATTACTGAAAACAAATACATTTTAATTTTTTTTAACTTTTTTAACTCTAATAAACAAAAAATTATAAAAAAAACTTTAAGGAATAAATATCAATTTATGTATATTAGACTGAAAATCCACGGTAGTTTGTTTTTTTTTCTGTCCGAAATTAGGAGCCTGCTATACCTATTTAGGAAAAATACATTTTGATAAAAATTGGGGAGTCTTACCCTATAGCCTAGGGTTATATCTGACCGCATTGGGAGGGGGCTTGGAAAAATTGTGTGGCCTCAATCATTATATTTTCAAAAATTATATTTTGTAACTAAGGGATAATCTAGAGCAAAATTCTAGTTCAGGGTCTTCTTCTGATCTTGAAAAGTAGATGAGTTAGGAGAATGAAATTTCCGGGAATGAATTTAGCACCTGAATTATACTAAAGGCAGGTGTTATAAAGCACCTATCTTCCCTATTTTTAAGGCTTTGAAAATACCTTGGAAGACTGATGGGAACATGTTTTGCTGAAAAATTATTATTTTCCTTAATGTTAATTTGAGTCGGCTTTTCCTTGATTTTAGGTTTAGACAGCACAATTCAAACGATTTTAGTAGGATTTTAAGGCACATTGGGATTTTTTTTGTCAAATCTAAAACATGGTTTTTTGGTATAAGAGCAGTTCATATAATTGGCCGATAAATAAAGTGAAAAGACAACTCAATGCCATTATTTATACACGTATGAATATAATAATTACTTTTCTTCCAACTTCAATTTTCATCCTTCTTCGGACCCTTGAAAATGATAATTCTTTCTATCGGTTTGGTCTGGGGAATAAAAAAGGTCAAAAGACTGGCTTTAAACTTACTATTAAACAGTTTGTGGTAACGAACTGTAAGTAAGGAGCGACCTGGCTCAATAGTAACCGAAACTCTAAAAAATTAAATTTGACACCAATATATAAATCAAAAGAATCAAATTTCTATGTTGATTTTAAATATATAAGTTTCACCAAGTTTGGTCTTACCCATCAAAAGTTACGCGCCTGAAAAAATTTGCCTTATTTTTGATAAAAGGGGGAAATACCCCCTAAAAGTTATAAGCTTTAATGAAAATCGCACCATCAGATTCAGTGTATCAGAGAACCGTAATATACAAGTTTCAAGCTTCTATCTGTGAAAATGTGGAACTTTGTATCTTTGTCCGAAGAAAGATCAAGGATGAGTGTTTATTTGTTTTGTTTCTTCCAGGGGTGATTGTATCGACCCAGTGTTCTGAGAATATCGCGGAAGGGCTCATTCAAACGGAAATTAAAAGTTCTACAGCTCTTTTTAAGAGACCAAAAAAACGGAGGATAACTAGGCCTCCTTCCACGCTTTTTTTTTCCAAAAGTCACACGATCAAAATTTTTAGATTGTCATTGTGTTCAGCATGGTCGAAAAATACAATAAATGTGTCTCTGAGGATTACTTAATCCCCCAAGGTCCTCGGGGGAAGGAATGCAAGTTATGAACTTTGCCCAATGTTTACATATAGTATTGGTTACTAGGAAGCATACGGAAGTTTTCAGGGAGATATTTTCTGGTAGTTAGGGGGAAGGGTGGGGGGTTACGAGGGAGAATCTTTCCATAGAGGAAGAATCTTTCCATCATGGGTAAGGGATATTGCTATGAAGGGGGCAACAGATTTCCCAGCTTTATTTAAAAAACAATCAAAAATTAAATAAAAAAACAATTTTTTCAGCTGAACGTAAGGATCAACATCAAAAGTTAAAACGAACAGAAATTATTACGCATATGATTAGGTTTGCCCCCTAGTCATTACCTTGCTCTTTACGCTAAGGTTTTTTGGAACTTTTAAAAATGTTACTTATTGTTCTAATTAAACGACCATTGTGTTTCAGGAGTCGTTTTCAAAGAATTGGGACATAATTTTAACTGCTTAAAGAATTAGAACAAAATTGGAAATTTAGCGTACAGAGAGAGGTATTGACTAGGGGATGAATTCCCTAATATACGTAATAAAAATATAGGAATATAGAAGTTCGTTACGTAAGTTAATTCGTGTGTTACGTCCAAAAAAATTTCGAGAAAGCCATTTAGTAAAAAAAAGTAAAATTAATATGCAAATTTCGATTTAATTATTCATGTACGGTGAGCCAAAATCGAAGCTGTATTAATTCAAAAACGTTCAGAAATTAAATAAAAAACAGGTGTTTTTAATTGAAAGTAAGAAGCAACATTAAAACTTAAAATGAACAGAAATTATTCCGTATACTAAAGGACTTGTTCCCTCCTCAACACCTCACTCTTTACGCTAAAGTTTGACTCTGTCTCTTCATTTTTTACATGATATGACAACGTGTCATACATGACAACTTCATTTTTGAAAACAATAAAAAACTTTAGCGTTAAGAGCAAGGCGTTGAGGAGGGAACAGTCCCTTTCATATACGGAATAATTTCGGTCCGTTTTAAGTTTTAATGTCGCTCCTTACTTTTAATTAAAAAACTTTTTATTTAATTTCATTATAAAATCCATTTTGTTAAAGTTATATAATCCCGAAGCATTGATTTCTCGCAATTAAGTTGAAGAAAAAAAATTCAAAACAGTATCTCTTCTGTCGGCTGTGATATTTTTTTGACATTCTGGTTAAATGGTAGCTTTAAGCGGCCTAACAGAATAAGAAGAAAACATGGTGAAATTATTTTGAACTTTTTTTATATTTATAATGAACTAGTAAGTTTGAAACCAACATTTTAACCCATTTTTATATTCAAAAACTATAAAAAGAAATTATTGTTTTCAAGGGTTTTAAAAGGACTTAAATTAAGTTTGCAAGAAAAGCAATTACTATATTCAGAAAGAGTATTGAAATGGCATCAACTGGCATATTCACTTTTTTCATAGGTATACTACATGAGTTCTCCATATTTACTGGTTTTCCAACTTATTTAAAACATTATAAATAAGGGATTTAGCAATGTTATCAGGCTCAATAGAATGTCCTTGGGACTTGTGATCTGTCAAATTATTTCTAAAACTTTAATTTTCGTAGCACAAATTTTGTGTAAGTTCATTAAAGTTTGATGCCCGTTAGAAGGAAAAGGAGAGGCAGATACTTTAAAAAACCTTTCCGGAGCATAGTTTAGGCTTTGAAATCGTTTATGAAAGTTTTATTCACCTAACTCAACTAATTTCTAATATAGACAAAAGCCCCTCATATTCCGTATGTGACAGGGGCTTCAGGTAAGAGCTTCAGGTAATATACTGGTAAATTTTCTTTTATAAACATTAGTTCTGCCATATACTATAGCCTACCCTTGTCACTTTAACCCTGTCTCCCTCTGATCTCGCAGACTGTCTCCCTTATAAAACCCTTAGCTATACTTAGACCTATGATAGTATTTCAAAATTGGGAACCAAATCACTATATAAATTTTCATTTTTCACAAAAAGCTAAACATTCAAATAAAGCCCATCAATGATTGTGACGAACAGGGTTGCCGCTCCAACGACAATATTGGTACTATTCAGAGTCTGTAAAAGTATTTTCAGAGCATAAAATGTACTATCTCCCAAAAAATCTGCGGCATTTTAGTTACTCATTGGCTTATCATATAAATCAGAGTTAATTTTTTATTTCTCTATGGCTAGTTCTCCTCAACTGACTTCTAGCATGAGGGAAAATAGCAGCTTATAGTAGTATGGGGTCAATGACTTAATGAGGCCAGCACCCCCACCATACAGGAGGCCCACCATGCAACGGGCCCACCATACAAAAGGATTATCATACAAGAGGCCCACGATACAACAGCACACAACACCATCCCTACAAAAGACACAACCAGCCATATAAAAACAGGCAACACTATCCTTATATCAATACACAACACCATCCATACATTCGTACAATAAACATCAAATAAACACCAATACAATTACCAATAAACATCCATACATCCATACAACAAACATCAAATAAAAATCCATACATCAATACACATAAACATCCAAATAAACACCGTACACCATATACACAAACATCCATACAATAAACATCAAATAAACACCAACACAAAAAAAAAACATACATACATCCATATACATAAACATCTGAATAAACACCATACATCAATACACATAACCAACCATACATCAATATACAACACCATCCGTACAATAACATCCATACATCAATACACAGCACCATCAATGCAATAACATCCATGCATCCATACACATAATCCAACCCTTAATTTCTTTGCTTTTAAGCAACTTCCCATTTATTTTTTGAAATTTGTGTTTAATATAGGAATCGAATGTGAGGCCCATGATTTCCTAAGGTAAAAAAAACGACAAATTACTCGACTGAGGCAACAAGTCATTAAAAATATTATGATTTTTAAATTTTATTGTATTGATGTTTATTTGATGTTTATTGTATGGATGTTTATTCTTCATTATATTGGTGTTTATAT